>NW_024098198.1:7500-259583 GCF_016545835.1 Crotalus tigris | reverse complement strand
TTCTATTCTATTCTATTCTCGCGGTATAATTTTGCATGCCCCCCAAAAATGTGGTGGCGTCTTTAAATATTTCATCCGCTGTCGGTGGAATGCAACCTCAAGGTTTGCTGGGGGAAAATAAAGCAAGGAGGGAAATTGGAGCTTTGCTTGCCTCTTTGATAAATAAAAAGGGCCAGCTTGTTCCTCCTTCCTCCAGCTGTGACCTCCTTTCCAGGAGAAAGGAGGTGGGGGATGGAGGACAATCTGTCAATCATTGTTGGGCTCCCAGCAGGAGGGTTGAGGCCAGAACAGGCATCCCTGCTGTAGAAATAACTCCTTGTGAATGGACAGATTCCTTCAAACAAGGATGGGAAAGAGCTGATTGGTCTGGACAAGGCCAGGCTGCTCTCCTACTCCGAGATCTGAGGATTAGATCCCCAAAGAGTGCTTGATCTGCTATAAAACTATCTCCTCCTCCCCTTTAGATTGTCCAGGAGGAGACTTTTAACAGTCCCAGAATAATAGAGTCCAAAGGGACCTTGGAGGTCATCTAGTCCAGCCCCCTGCTCAGGCAGGAAACCCTAAGTGGAATTTTCCTCCAATGGGATTTTCCCATGTATTTTACCAGGAAACATAGATAGGGCAGCCTAGAAAGGTCAGTGCCCTCCTAACCAAACCCAAGCACTTCAAGTTTGTTGGCGACGTCCATTTTGCTCTATGAGTTCATGGTGACCTAACCCTAACCCTAAGTGGAATTTACCTCCAATGGGATTTTCCCATGTGTTTGACCAGGAAACATAGAGAGGGCAGGCTAGAAAAGTCAGCACCCTCCTAACCATACCCAAGCACTCCGAGTTTGTTGGCGATGTCCATTTTGCTCTATGAGTTCATGGTGACCTAACCCTAACCCTAAATGGAATTTTCCTCTAATGGGATTTTCCCGTGTATTTTACCAGGAAACATAGATAGGGCAGTCTAGAAAAGTCAGCGCCCTCCTAACCAGACCCAAGCACTCCGAATTTGTTGGCGATGTCCATTTTGCTCTATGAGTTCATGGTGACCTAACCCTAACCCTAAGTGGAATTTTCCTCCAATGAGATTTTTGCATGTATTTTACCTGGAAAGATAGATAGGGCAGGCTAGAAAAGTCAGCGCCCTCCTAACCATACCCAAGCACTCTGAATTTGTTGGTGATGTCCATTTTGCTCCATGAGTTCATGGTGACCTAACCCTACACCAATTCAGACAAATGGCTGTCCAGTCTCTTCTTAAAAACCGTGTGTGTGTGTGTGTGTGTGTGTGTGTTTGTGTGTAGCCTTACTAGTTTTTCTTGAGAGATCTTCACCTAGCTATCTGAGGCAAGGGTGTGAGGGAAGAAGGATAGTTAATCCCATAGTACTCTTTTAAGCAACATGTTGTCCTCCTTATTTCTCTCTCCATTCCTCTTTCAGTTCAAACTGGAGGCTTGGATGGATATCTTCAAGTCAATATTTCTATGAATGCACAATTTCTGGGGCCTTTTCTTGCCAAAAGCCAGAAGCTTCCAGCTTGCAAACAGGAATTATCTGGGGAAAACCGGTTGGTTTGGGAATTATTTTGGAATAATCAACGCTGGAATAGTGCAACAATTACTCGGACCTGCAATATGTACATGACCGTAAGGAGGCTTTTTCATTTTCAGAGCCTGCTCATTTTCCTGGTAGAGGTTTTCTGTTTTTTTATTATTATTTTTTATCAGAATACAGAATAACAGAACTGGAAGCGACCTTGGAGGTCTTCTAATGCAACTCCCCCTGTTCAAGCAGGAGACCCTATACCATTTCAGACAAAAAGCAATGTACTGCAGCTGCCAAAAAAGCCAACACAATGCTGGGCTGCATTAACAGAGGGATAGAATCAAGATCACGTGAAGTGTTAATACCACTTTACAAGGCCTTGCTAAGGCCACACTTGGAATCCTGCATACAGTTTTGGTCACCACAATGTCAAAAAGAGGTTGAGACTCTAGAAAGAGTGCAGAGAAGAGCAACAAAGATGATCAGGGGACTGGAGGCTAATGCATATAAGGAACTGGAATTGGGGATGTCTAGTTTAATGAAGAGAAGGACGAGGGGGGACATGATAGCAGTCTTCCAGTATCTCAGGGGCTGCCCCAAAGAAGAGGGAGTCAAGCTATTCTCCAAAGCACCTGAGGGCAGGACAAGAAGCAATGGATGGACACTGATCAAGGAGAGAAGCAACTTAGAACTAAGGAGAAATTTCCTGATAGTGAGAACAATTAACCAGTGGAACTACCTGCCTCCAGAAGCGGTGAATGCTCCAACACTGGAAGTTCTTAAGAAGAGACTGGACAGCCACTTGTCTGAAATGGTATAGAGTTTCCTGCCTGAGCAGGGGGTCGGACTAGATGACCTCCAAGGTCCCTTCCAACTTTATTTTATTATTATTTTATTTTATATTATTATTATTGTTGTTATTGAGAATAATGATGATGATAATGATAATGATGATGTTAATGATAATGATGAGGATGATGATAATAATAACAACAACAACAATAACAGTAGTAGTAATAGTAGTAGTAGTAGTAGTAGTAGTAGTAGTAGTAGTAGTAGTAGAGTATCCCGTGTTGATTTCGTTTGTCGGAAGTGGCTGGGAAGATCATCAATAATGATCCCAGGATGCTGAAACCATCATAAATAACATGCCAAAGGTCTGAATCTGGATCATGTGACCATAGGGATGCTGTCAGTCATAACTACTGACAGATGAGAATATTTGCAGCTCAGGGTTGAACTGGAGTTACAGGGGGGGGGGAAATTACTTATGACTGATCCTCACCCTTATGTCTGTGGCAGTGGTTCTCAACCTGTGGATCGGGACCCTATTTGGGGTCGAACCACCATTTCATGGTGGTCGCCAAACAACACAGTCTGCCATTTTTTCCCCTTTTCCTTAGCTGTGCTACTCCCTTTTATTCTATTGGCTTTTGAAAGCCAATAGAATAGCCTCTCTTGCATAGAGTCTAATTCTATTGGCTTTCAAAAGCCAATAGGAATGGTCCAGGCTGTCTCTGCCCTGCTGAGCCCACCAAAAGTCCCATTCTGCAAACGGTGCTGCACCAGTTGAGTAGTCCTCGACTTATGACCAGTTGGGGGTCGCGGCATTAAAAAGGTTGAGAACCACGGGTCTATGGAGTCCTTGGTGCTCCCTGAGTTGGCTGGTTTTCTTGCAGACGTTTCATGGACCCAGCTAGGTAACCCCATCAGTGCAGAGTGATGCTGTGTAGATGATGTTACCCAGTTGGTTTTTATTTTATTTTATTTTATTATTTTATTTTTTTTTAAAGCTGAGCTGGTTCCTAAGATCCAGAGTCCCCGGAGGAGAAAAAGGATGCAAAATTCAAGATGACCACGAGGGGGCAAACGATGCTTGCTGGAAACGCTTCTATATTGTGCGGATCCGCTCCGATTTTAGGTAATAAAAAGAAAGAAACGTGTAAAAGTGTCACTCGGGGGATGAAAGGAGAAAGGGTGATTTATTTAAGAGGGAATGAGGGAAACAGCGAAGGAAGAAAATAAAGACTTCACAGTGGGTATAAATAAAGAAGTAAAAGAACAGATAAGTCATGTCTTTGGCTGCAAGAGCCCTGTAGAGGTCAGCTAGCTTGTCAATCTTCTTTATCTCTCCAGCTCTTTCTTCTTCCTCTTAAATAAATCATTGTTTCTCCTCTCATCTTGTGGTCCATCAAACGCCCCTTTGTTAACCACAGTCTACTAGGTGGGCTGAAGGTTTGGGATGTTCTTTGTTCCCTGTGCCATCCCTCTGGTAAACTCGCAAGATTTCTCTCGCCATGCACGTGTCTACATAACCTGAACTAGACTGTGTTGTCTCTCTGTGTCATATAATATAGGTGGGTATATGCATCATTCTGTATTGATTTATTTATTTTTGTCATGTTTATGTAGTGCACATCAGAGGCGGTGAGACTTTAAGAGCTGAATGCCAGGAAATTTAATTTTAATGTATGCCAATTAGTGTACATTCAAAGTGACAACAAAGTTATTCTATTCCATTCCATTCCATTCTATTCTATTCTATTCTATTCTGTATTTCTATTCTATCTCTATTCTATTTCTATTCTATTCATTCTCTATTTTATTCTATTCTACTCTATTCTACTCTACTCTACTCTATACTCTACTCTACGCTACTCTATTCTACGCTACTCTACTATTCCATTCCATTCCATTCTTCATTATTCTATTCTGTTCTGTTCTGTTCTGTTCTATTCTATTTCTATTCTATTCATTCTCTATTCTGTTCTACTCTACTCTACTGTATACTCTACGCTACTCTACTCTACGCTACTCTACTCTACTCCATTCCATTCCATTCTTCATTATTCTATTCTATTCTATTCTATTCTATTACTGTAACTGAGGAACTCTATTACCTATCATTGGAAAAAAACTGAGGTTGGCTTACCACCAATGCAGTGGTAGGAAATAGGAAATCACACAGAAAAATAGGGTTGGAAGGGACCTTAGAGGTCTTCTAGTCTAACCCCCTGCTCAAGTAGGAGACCCTATGCCATTCTGGACAAATGGCTTCTAACCTCTTGAAAAACCTCCAGTGTTGGGGCATTCACAGCTTCTGGAGGCAGGTTGTTCCACTGGTTAATTGTTCTCACTGTCAGGAAGTTTCTCCTTAGTTCTAGATTGGGTCTCTCTTTGATAAGCTTCCACCCCTTGCTTCTTGACTTTGGCTTTGATGTTCCTCAATGGAATCTAACTGTATGAGACAACTCTGGTTTTAAGACAGTTCACCCCATGTTCTTCTCAACTCCTACTGAGGTTTCTAGTTGTGTTTTTCGGGCCAAGGGCCACATCATTGGCTATTTTGACCGGTGTGTGTGAAGGGGAACCAGATGCTAGACGTTGAGTTGAGTTGAGTTCCACCTACCTGAATCCTCAGGACATCCGCAGGAGAACGTTTCTGTTGAGCAGGCTTTGACTAATCTACTTGTAAATGTGGAGAATGCCTAAGGAATCGCTAGGTACGCTTTCATATTATTGTGCTACAGGTCATTTGTCAAAGGTCAACTAATAGCCATCGAGGAGTGGCTGGTTGGGGACAAAACGAAGAATTCAGCTGCTCCCTCTTCGCCATGAGTCTCCTCTCTATAATGTGTGGTATTTGTGTGTTTTCTTGGCTCACTCCCCAAGATTAAAAAAAGCCAATTTCACAGAGTTCAAGAGACAAGGCAAAGTCCAAATGAACTGATGATATTATTTTGTTATCTGAACTCATAACGGCATGTACGACATTGTTTCGTGGCTTAGTGTGTGTGGTCTTGCTCCCATAATACAGAAAAGCAGTGAACTGGACCCACAAGGTTCTGTTGTACAGTAGGATCCATTGCTCAAAAAAGGACATTAATGCAAACTGTCTTTAGACTATTGAGTCATCCCAGCTAGATCGCTAAAATGGGAATGGTGGTGTTCCTTCACTCTTGCTTGGTGGTCCTGGATCTAGAGAAGTCTTCCTCAATCTAAAGAAGTCTTCCTGGATCTAGAGAAGTCTTCCTGGATCTAAAGAAGTCTTCCTGGATCTAGAGAAGTCTTTCTGGATCTAGAGAAATCTTCCTGGCTCTAGAGAAGTCTTTCTGGCTCTAGAGAAGTCTCCCTGGATCTAAAGAATTCCTGGCTCTAGAGAAGAATTCCTGGATCTGAAGAAGTCTTCCTGGATCTAAAGAAGTCTCCCTGGATCTAGAGAAGTCTTCCTCAGTCTAAAGAAGTATTCCTGGATCTAGAGAAGTCTTCCTCAATCTAAAGAAGTATTCCTGGATCTAAAGGAGTCTTCCTGGATCTAGAGAAGTCTACCTGGATCTAGAGAAGTCTTCCTGGATCTGAAGAAGTCTTCCTGGATCTAGAGAAGTCTTCCTCAATCTAAAGAAGTATTCCTGGATCTAGAGAAGTCTTCCTCAATCTAAAGAAGTATTCCTGGATCTGAAGAAGTCTTCCTGGATCTAGAAAGGTCTTCCTGGATCTAGAAAGGTCTTCCTGGATCTAGAGAAGTCTACCTGGATCTAGAGAAGTCTTCCTGGATCTAAAGAAGTCTTCCTGGATCTAAAGAAGTTTTCCTGGATCTAGAGAAGTTTTCCTGGATCTGAAGAAGTTTGCCTGGATCTGGTGAGTGGACAAGTGCTCCAAGCATCACGTCTCCTGCCCCATACACCCAGTTCCCTGAACTAACTACGTGGTTTCAGCAGCGCTGGTTCCTGTGGCCCGTACCAAGTTTGTTCCAATCCTCTGGAATATGATGGAAACTCATAAGCAACCTGAAAAATCTCAGATGCTCATTATCAACCCACCAGCCATCTGCTCCTTCCGCTCTTTGCAACGAGATCTGTTCTTGTTTGGAATCACCCGGCTGAGAGTTACTGAGTTGTGTTCTTAACTCGACGGAGACAATGCAATTTCAAAGGCATGAATAATTGATGGCCCCTTCTCTAAAAATACCTCCGAAAAGCGATACGGGTCACTTTCTGGGCAAGAAAATGAAAATGCCCACTTATGCCATATGTAACTTTCCGTCGCTACTTTTATCCGAAGGGAAGGGGTGAGCCCGCAGCTAGGCCGACATTAATAAAGAGAAAACAACCTTTTTAATCAAAAATTAATGATTGCCCTTCACTCTGCAATCTTGCTCGGAGCTGCCTCTGATCTGCACACTGGATTCCTGTTTATTCACATATTTAAGTAACTAATATGTGGGGTTTTTTCTTCTTTTTTCTTTAGACCAGTGGTTCTCAACCTGTGGGTCGGGACCCCATTTGGGGTCGAACGACCATTTCACGGGGGTCGCCAAACAACGCAGTCCGCCATTTTTTTCCCCCTTTTCCTTAGCTGTGCTACTCCCTTTTATTCTATTGGCTTTTGAAAGCCAATAGAATAGACTCTCTCGAATAGAGTCTAATTCTATTGGCTTTCAAAAGCCAATAGGAATTGTCCAGGCTGTCTCTGCCCTGCTGATCCCGCCAAAAGTCCCATTCTGCAAACGGTGCTGCACCAGTTGAGTAGTCCTCGACTTATGACCGGTTGAGTAGTCCTCGACTTATGACCGGTTGAGTAGTCCTCGACATACGACCAGTTGGGGGTCACGGCGTTAAAAAGATTGAGAACCACTGCTTTAGATATTATCATTTTTATGAAGTGAGATAAAGGAAATTTGGGTTACCTCAAAGTCAAATACTATGGGGTATTAAAGGTTAAATTGGAATACGGTAATTAAAACTTAGGTAAAGCTGTACAACAGGATACGGATTGTCTGTCGAGATTTATTAAGATACGTATAAGCAAAAAAAAAAGCGTATTCACAAATGTGATCATGACGTTTTTATTGAGCTTGATCCAATTAGGAACTTACTAGCTTAACTATGAAATAGCAAATGTGACGGGAAACAGAGAAGCAATGTTTGATGATGTAACCCGAGAGAGCTACTAATGGTTTGGTTATTGAACTATTGATGAACCCAATCACCGCGTTGCCTTCTAAATACTCAAAAACTGGAAAACCAATAAAATATAATAGTAATAATACAAAAATAAAGAAAAAACAACATTTTTAATCACACGATGATTGCCCTTCACTCTGTTACCTTGCTCATCTGCACACCAGTTTTCTGTGTATTTTGCAAATAAATCTGTTAAGGGCCCTCCAGAACCGGGCAGTTGGAAGAATAGCCAAGCCTACACGGAGGAGAAACCACCCTTCGACCTGTGTCAATCTCTTCACAGCTAAGGGACGATGCTTGGCTATCAAGGGAAGACCTGTGCTTTTAATTGATCGCAGAGAGAAACCGAGGCAGGAGGGGGGGATATTAATAGACCAGGGCAGGGTTGGGCTGTTGCAGAGACAGAAGTACTGGGAGATATTTGTTACACCCAGACTCTCTCTTCCTCCCAGCAACCTGGCGGGCTGTGTAATTGACCTTTTGGATTGAAGGGGCCACTGCTGGATGTCAGGATGGTGTGAGGGAGAAGCAAACATCCAGAACTTACAAATATGCCTGCAGATCAGGTCGACCTTCTGGAGATCCAGGAAGAAGAAAAAAAGGGAAGTCTGCCACCCAGAGTCACTGAGAGTTGGGTGGCAGTATGCATTTTCACACATACATACACACAGAGAGAGAGAGAGAGGGAGGGAGGGAGGGAGGGAGGGAGGGAGGGAGAGAGAGAGAGAGAGAGAGAGAGAGAGAGAGAGAGAGAGAGAGAGAGAGAGAGAGGATAGATAGATAGATAGATAGATAGATAGATAGATAGATAGATAGATAGATAGATAGATAGATAGATAGATAGATAGATGAGAGTTGGGTGGCAGTATACATTTTCGGAGAGAGAGAGAGATGATAGATAGATAGATAGATAGATAGATAGATAGATAGATAGATAGATAGATAGATAGATAGATAGGTAGGTAGGTAGGTAGGTAGGTAGGTAGGTAGGTAGGTAGGTAGATAGATAGATAGATAGATAGATAGATAGATAGATAGATAGATAGATTTTAGAGAGGAGAGATAGATAGATAGATAGATAGATAGATAGATAGATAGATAGATAGGTAGGTAGGTAGGTAGGTAGGTAGGTAGGTAGGTAGGTAGGTAGATAGATAGATAGATAGATAGATAGATAGATAGATAGATAGATAGATAGATAGATAGATGAGAGTTGGGTGGCAGTATACATTTTCGGAGAGAGAGAGAGATGATAGATAGATAGATAGATAGATAGATAGATAGATAGATAGATAGATAGATAGATAGATAGATGAGAGTTGGGTGGCAGTATACATTTTCAGAGAGAGAGAGAGATGATAGATAGATAGATAGATAGATAGATAGATAGATAGATAGATAGTAGATAGACAGACAGACAGACAGACAGACAGACAGACAGACAGACAGACAGATATAAGAGAGAGATTATATATATAATCTCTCTAATCTCTTTTGAAAACTGGGTGAAAGGGGGTTTCAATTTATCAACGCTCCTTTTTTTTTTATCTCCTTCCAGAGCAACTGGCTGTTCTTCCATTTCTTCCTGTCCCTGTTTATGAAAAAAGGAGTGGATGTTTATCGCCTGGATTCCTTCCAAAGGACAATCACCTTTGGTCTCCCAGCTGATCAGCCTGTTCCTTTCCTCTCCGCTGGCAAACGTTGGGCCTCTCCCAGTGGGGCTGTTGCTGAGCTGGGGAATTGCCTGCCCACACAACACAGGCAGTGTCACAATTCCCAGGTTGGGCTGCGCAAAGAAGCCGAGAATAAAGCAGCCCGATCTTTTGTGGACCTCTTCTGCCTTTTGATCCCCAGGCGAGAAGAATTTGCGGGATTCTATCCAGCGGGAAAGTTCGCAGAGTGTTTTAAACAAGCCAACATCTCTAGGAGCATGGTTGACTGAACCTCTGGTGTTGTCCATTTGGACTTCACCTGGATTCTCGCAGGGAACCAGTTACGGAAGTAGAAAAGACTCTTCATATGAAATGAGGGCTCCAACCCAACTCGTTGGCTTCCATTCAGTGGTGGGATTCAAATAGGTGAACAACCGGTTCTCTGCGTAGATGCCGCTTCTGGAAGTGCGTTCTGGGCCTGGGCGACACAAAATTAGCTACCGGTTCTGCCGAAGTGGTGCGAACCGGCTGAATCCCACCCCTGCTTCCATCCAAAAGAAGGAGAACATCAAAAGGCCTTTATTCAACTTTATTGTAAATGTAGGAATTCTGTAATTGGGACTAGAAAAAGAAACAAATGGTGTAGCTTTGCCTAACTATGGCTATCTCGCTTCTGTAATCAGCGTTTGCGTCAGGGACCAATTTCACGCAAGTGTGGGAAACGTATACAGGGATGGGAAGGAATAATGGGGTGTACAGGAACAGTTGATGTCTCCCTTATATTGTAATAACTCTGTGGTCTGATTTTTACTGGCTAACAAAGTTTATAAAGCAATGCTACTAACTTCCTAAGGTTAGTAGCTTCTGAGCGCAGCTGCTGCCAGTGTTCAGATGGTGTTCCCACCCAGGAGTTCATTTGATCAAAAATAAAGTGCTGTACCTTTAAGAAGCCTCTGCTTGAGTTTTCATGACAGGGTTCTTATGATTTCTCAGGTTTAGCCAAGGGCCAGGGACCTTACATAAATAAATGGCTTACCGTCTCCACAATTAGGAGAACCCCAGACTTTGGGTCTGCAAAGAATCTTCTCGCCGTCACGGGACGCAGTTGAAGTCTCAGCTGCTTCGAACGACAGATCTCAGAGGTCTTCGCAGGAGTTCTCCATGGTGATGATGAATGGAACCATCTGACACGGAACAGAAGCCCCAGTAGATGGGCCCTGCCCCCAGCTCTGTCTCTACCCCAAAGGCTTCTTCACCAAGCTCTGTCTCTACCCCAAAGGCTCCTTCACCGAGGTCACCTCAACCTCAAGGGACTTGTGCTCACTAGCAGTTCTTCCCCTAAAGGGGACATCATCTTGACCAAGCATTAGTTTAGAACAAGGGTCTTCAAACTTGGGGAACTTGAAGACTTGTGGACTTCAACTCCCAGAATTCCTCAGCCAGCCCTCAGGGCTGGCTGAGGAATTCTGGGAGTTGAAGTCCACAAGTCTTCAAGTTGCCCAAATTTGAAGACCCTTGGTTTAGAAGTTTAGGGCGCACTTTTGCAGTGTGAAGGTGTCAAGGAAATTGCCAGTTGCACCTGAGTCTACTGGAAACCAAATTGCTGGACGGCATCCATGTGACAGGTCTATCAGGTCTTCAGTTTAGCAGGGCATCCACAGGCAAAAACACCAGACTTCTCCTCAATGTAAGCATAGAGTAGTAGGCCCTTAAGTGGTGGTGAGACTTGTCTTGGGGAGAGAAGCAAAGATAAAGAGCTTCCAGCTTCAGGGCTCCACCTCCATAGCTACAACATGGGAAGCAGGATTGAGAGGGAAGGGAACCATCTTTCTCCTCACCAACCATTGGGTCAACCAGCCACCCTTAAATGGACCTAAATTAGCAGTTCTTCACACACCCACGACTGTTGGATCCACTCAACTGATCTATTGACTCTCTTATTTCAATTTGCAACTTGGACTGGCATCTGGAACTTGATCTTAACAGTCCAGATTTCATGTCCATGATGGTGGAGGAGAAGGCCGAGCTCACAGTTCACTTTGCTCTCCTTTATGGACTGGCTAAGATCAGGAAGGAGCAAGCTCTTCAGTCATGAGCTTCATCAGAAGGCCCACCTTGATACTCTCTGAAGGCCCTCAAATCAAAAAGAGCCAAGAAGGTAGTAAATTTGCTTAGAGAACCATTAAATTTAGGTGGCACTAGTATAATCTAGAAGTCTCACATTGTTGCTACCAGGAGAATGTCCTATCCTGGAGGAATGGGGGGAAAAGATTCCGTCCCAAATGTTGAGATGAAACAGCAGACAAGAAATCCATCTCTCCCACCATTTGTTGACCCTGTCTCAGGGGTGTCTCCAAACTTAGCCACTTGAAAACTTGTGGACTTCAACTCCCAGAATTCCTCAGGAGAATTCTGGGAGTTGAAGTCCACAAGTCTTCAAGTGGGCAAATTTATCTAATGGGCATCTCCTTTTGACTCAAAAGTCAAGGCTTTGCCTCTCCACCCTCCCTTTCCCATCAGGATTAAGGACAACAACAATATAATACAATACCTGTAACGCCATCAAAACAACATCTGCCTCGAGAGTCTCAGGAAATTAAAGGAATAGAAGTTAACAAAAAAGAATATAAGTTGAGAGCTTTTGCGGATGACTTGGTTGTTACTTTGTCGCAACCTGATTATTCTGCAGTAAACTTATTACAGTTGATTCATCATTATGGTTTGGTTTCGGGTTTCAAGATTAATGTAAATAAGACTAAAATCTTACCTAAAAATATGTCTAGTCAGGAGAAGCAGATTCTGGCTAACTTGACGGGTTTTGAGATTGTTAACAAGGTAAAATATTTGGGGGTGATGTTGTCTGTTTCTAATGTAAAATTATTTAAAAATAATTATGAAAGGTTGTGGGTCAGGGTACAGAAGGACTTGAAGAATTGGGAGAAGTTGCAATTATCCCTCATGGGAAGAATTGCAGTGATAAAAATGAATATTCTACCCAAGTTTCTTTTTTTGTTTCAAATGTTACCGATTTTGAAAAATGAGATTAATTTAAGTGAGTGGCAGAAGGGTCTTAATAAATTTATTTGGGCAGGGAAAAAGCCAAGGGTTAAGTTTAAAATTATGCAAGACTTCCGTGAGAGGGGTGGACTTAAGGTACCAAATTTGAAATTATATTACGATGCGGTGGTCTTAACATTAATCAGTGATTGGGTAAATTTGACAAATCCTGAGATACTTCATTTAGAGGGATGGGATTTACTTTATGGGTGGCATGCCTATTTAATATTTAATAAAAAAATGGACTGGGTCTTTAAATCTCATATTTTAAGAATTTCTTTACTTAGGATTTGGAGAAAATATTATAAAAGTGATTTTAAAGTTCCATTATGGGCTATACCTTGGCATGCGATAGAAGGAATAAAAAGAGGAGTAAAAATGGACATGGTGTCTTATAGTCAGTTACTTAGATGGGATGGGCAAAACTGGCAGTTAAGATTACGAGAAGATTTAGCGCAAGAAAATATTATTTATTCTTGGTTTCAATATAGGCAACTAGTAGATAAATGGAAGGTGGATTGTAAATTGGGTTTTCTTAGAGAAGATGGAAATCTTATTAAGCAAGTCAAGGATCAAAGACAAACCCAGATCAAGAGAATTTATGGAGTATTAGTCGAAATGGACTCAGAAACGGAATTAATTAAAGATTGTATGATTAGATGGGCGCAGAATTTTGGTGTCCCAGTCTCACTGGACATTTGGGAAACCATTTGGGTGAGAAATGTCAAATTTACACAAGCACAGAACCTTAGGGAGAATTTTTATAAAATGTTTTATAGATGGCACCTTGATCCACAAAAAATGTCTCTTATGTACCCTGACGTGCAACCCAAATGTTGGAGATGTGGTTATAAGGATGCTTCCTATTATCATATTTGGTGGTCATGCAGAGAGATAAAAGCATTTTGGATCAAAATATGGTGGAATATCCAGAGAATTTTTAGAAGGAGGGTAAAATTTACTCCGCAATTATTTTTGTTAGGCATTGTTACAGATTGTGATACAAAGGAGGTTGTATTGATGTTAAATTTGATTACAGCCGCTAGGCTGTTAGTAGGACAATATTGGAAGAAGGAATCTTTGCCTACATTGCAGGAATGGTTTCTTAAAGTAGCTTATCTGGCGGAAATGGCAAAGATTTCGGCTTTCTTAAAGCAACAAACGCAAGAGAAGTTCCTTGCTGTTTGGGACAAATGGATAAAATTTATACAATTTAGATTGGGTATACAAAAATATCACATAGCTTTTTTATAAGTTTTATTTTTTTATATATATATAGATATTTTTTTATATATATATATAAATATAATTTTTTTAATTTAATTTTTTATTTTTATTTCTTAATTTTTAATTAAGCCTATATTCTGCTCTGGGAAGCTCAGGGGGGGGGGAAGGGAGGGTTTTTGTGAGGGGTGGGGGATGGGTTTTTTTTTTATATATATATATATATGTAATGTTTAGTTTCTTTTTTGTATATGTTGTCTTTTGTTTTGTATTGTTTTTGTCTTTTTGTAAAATTTATAAAACTTTCAATAAAAAAAAAAAAAAAACAACATCTGCCTCTTCCAGGTCCTTAGGAAGGACTCGATAGATGGATGAAAATGCCAAACCCAGTATAAACATCTGGCTGATCAACATAGTAAGCTCTCCTCCTTCTCTGGGAAGGGAAGAACTGGGAGAAGCTGTGTCTGGCTCACACAGAAACATAGTTGAGCAGGTTGAGGAGTTTTTCGTGGCAATGTACGCCAAGGAACACATAATAGACTGTGGATGGTGACAAGCAAGCAGGTGTGGTAGTTCAGAATTTATAACTGCTCAGTTCTCCGACCTTTCGTTTGAGATTCCTGCATGTTTCAAGGAGAAAAGCTCCGATTTTCTGTTACATCGTGATGCTTGTACAGTTCCTAATGTGTGTTTATATTCTCTGCAGGGAACACAATAATTCCTCAAAAGGGATAATAACTCCTACTGCTTGGCAGAAATACTGGTGTGCAAAAATAGACAACGAGATGCGGAAAAGTTAATTCCCGCTTCTGTAGAACTGTTAAAAATGAAAAAAATTTCCTTTTCATTCAGGACCCATGCAGGCAGATGTTGCACTAAGATTTCCATCAACATCTGGCAGCTGACTCAGTTCAACATGGCATTATTATTATTATTATTATTATTATTGACAAAACGAAGCAAATCAAAACTCGGAAATGAGTCGACACAGACTGAACAGCAGGGGAATTTTTTTTTATTTCAGTTCAAGGGACACCCATTCGTATCTACGAAATGAAAATATATATATATATATTATTTTAAGCTTTGCTTTTTAAAAAAAAAAAACAACCCAAAATGATGCTTACGCTTCATCCAAATTGTCATGTGGTTCTATATCAGTATGACAACGCTTCAGGAAAAAAAAATATCCTTCAATTTTAATCTACAGTTCTGCCCTTGTTTTGTTTTTGGTTTTTTTTTCCCCTTCCACTTTTGGACCTGCAAGTGAACAGGTCGTGTTAGAAACTTTAAAACAGTCTTGAATTGAAACATGGAGGAATATATCAATGCTTCATTGCAATTTGAGAGGGTGGTCCTCTTAGAAAAAAGTGTCTGGTTGCTATGATTACAGAGAAGAGTCCTAACAATCAATTACTTCATCTAGGAGGGCTTTTTATTAGTATTATTCAGGTTTTGCTCATTTTGCTCAGATTCCATTTATGAATATGTGAGATTCACAGGAGGTTCTAATTACACCCAGTAGTAAAGATATGGCAAAAGTCAGAATATTGAAAAGGGACAAATATTTTGTACCCAGAAGATGTACAAAGCTGGCATTTAAATTGAGAAGAAAGCCTGCGTGGTGTTGTTGGGTAATATTTCTAACGAGTTCAAATCTAACTTTTAAAACCTGGACATTTTTCTTAACTTCTAATCTTTTGTTGATATTATTTAATCTTCAATTTGATTCACAGTCTGGGACGGCTATAAACTTAACCGGTCAGGTCCTAACCAAGGATCAAAGAGGAGCTGTAAGATGACAAAATGCTAGGCTGCATTGACAGAGGGATAGAATCAAGATCATGTGAAGTGTTAATACCACTTTACAAGGCCTTGGTAAGGCCACACTTGGAATCCGGCATCCAGTTTTGGTCACAACGATGTAAAAAAGATGTCGAAACTCTAGAAAGAGTGCAGAGAAGAGCAGCAAAGATGATTAGGGCACTGGAGGCTAAAACATATAAGGAACGGTTGCTGGAATTGGGTATGTCTAGTTTAACGAAGAGAAGGACCAGGGGGGACAGGATAGCAGTGTTCCAGTATCTCAGGGGCTGCCCCAAAGAAGAGGGAGTCAAGCTATTCTCCAAAGCCCCGGAAGGCAGGACAAGAAGCAACGGATGGAAACTCATCAAGGAGAGAAGCAACCTGGAACTAAGGAGAAACTTCCTGACAGGGAGAACAATTAACCAGTGGAACAACCTGCCTCCAGAAGTTGTGGATGCTCCAACACTGGAAGTTTTTAAGAAGAGACTGGACAGCCATTTGTTTGAAATTATATAGGGTTTCCTGCCTGAGCAGGAGGATGGACTAGATGACCTCCAAGGTCCCTTCCAACTTTATTATTATTATTATTATCTGAATATATAGTATATATGATATATAATATATACGGTTAGGACCTGAACGGTTAAGTTTTTACCCGTCCCAGACTGTGAATCAAATGGAAGATTAAATAATAACAGTAAAAGATTAGAAGTTAAGAAAAATGTCCAAGTTTTAAAAATTAGATTTGAGCTAGTTAGAAACAGTGCTTTTTTTTTTGTCATAGAATGCACCGGAATGGAGTTCCAGCACCTTTTTTTCGACGGATTTTCCAAATTTTAAAAGTAACTTTTGAAAATTTGATGTTTGTTCCACGTGGACTTGAATCGCCTTGTCAAGCATAGCAGGTCGGCTCCAAAACCATTAAAATGGTGCATGCGGGCTGCTTGTGTGTCGAGTCCGATGCATGCGTACTTCGTCCACTCTGGTTGTGATAGCGTTGCTCGGCTTGTGGCACTGCTCGGCTTGTGATTGGTCATGTGGTCACACACTGAGTGCTTACTGTGGGCAGCGACCATTATGTTTCATTACACAACGGACATGTGTGGGTGTGTCTACAGAGATTGACTATGTGTGAAAGGTAAATAATTTATTTTTAAAAATCACTGCTGAATTGAAAATCTTTTCTAAATTTTCAGTGTAAAAGTGTGACCCCAAATTTAAAAATGAAAAAAAAAAATACTAATTACTTCTCAACCACCGGTCCTGCTAAGAGCTGAATATATAATTTTTTAAATAAAAGATTAACAAAACGTGAGTTCCGGCGCCTTTTTTCTTGCAAAAAAAGCACTGGTTAGAAATATTATCTTACAATATCACGCAGGTTTTCTTCTCAATTTAAATGTCACCTTTGCACGCCTTCTATGCAAAGAAGTATTTGTCCCTTTTAAATAGCCTGACTTTGGCCATATCTTTGCTACTGGGTGTGATTAGAATCTCATTTATTCACAAATGGAATCCGAACAAATTGAATAACTTCCAAATGCTTGTCTACTTGAAAAAAAAAAAAAAAACAACTAACGTGACATGAAGCTACTAAGAAATTTAGCATTTGGATATTATAGAATCGCTTGCGTGTTATCGAGAAGGATAGCGCAATATACCTCACAAACTGCTTTTAAACGATAGGTCCCCACAGGATCACCTTGGCAGAAGTCCTCTCCCGAGACAAGTGACCCTGGGACACCTCGCTGACAAGTGTGGGTGTGATGCAGTCCGGATTCAGCCCGGTTCTTCCTTTCCAGTCGCTGGACACGTGGTTCCGTGGTCCTTCTGGCGTGGCCTGCAGGAGTGATGGGTCACTTGCCTTCCACAGGAGCTTCTGCCCACCGGATGTTTTCCCAAGTGCTTGTGAAGCTCTCTGCTTGTTCTTCCTAGACACTGGGTTTATTTTTATTGTTGTGACTGCTGGACTTGTTTGTTAAACACAAGTTGAATGTTTGCTAGATCTGTATTCTGTTCTGTTCTATTCCATTCCGCTCTATTCTATTATTCTATTCTGTTCTGTTCTGTTCTATTCTGTTCCATTCTATATTTTCTATTCTATTCTATTCTATTCTATTCTATTCTATTCTATTCTATTCTATTCTATTCTAATTCTATTCTATTCCTTATACTATTCTATTCCTTATACTATTCTATTCCTTATTCTATTCTATTCTATTCTATTCCTTATACTATTCTATTCCTTATACTATTCTATTCTATTCTATTCTATTCTATTCCTTATACTATTCTATTCCTTATACTATTCTATTCTATTCTATTCCTTATACTATTCTATTCTATTCTATTCTATTCTATTCTATTCTATTCTATTGGGTCAAGGTTAGAAAAAATAAATCCATCAGAATCTCCTCAAGTAGAATAGAATAGAATAGAATAGAATAGAATAGAATAGAATAGAATAGAATAGAATAGAATAGGATAGGATAGGATAGGATAGGATAGGATAGGATAGGATAGGATAGGATAGGATAGGATAGGATAGGATAAGGAATAAGGAATAAGGAATAAGGAATAGAATGGAATGGAATGGAATAGAATAGAATAGAATAGAATAGAATAGAATAGAATAGAATAGAATAGAATAGAATAGAATAGAATAGGAATAGAATAGAAGCTGGAAGGGACATTGGAGGTCTTCTAGTCCAGCCCCTTGCTCAAGCAGGAGAACCTATACCATCTCAGACAAGTGATTGTCTAGTCTCTTCTTAAAAACCTCCAGGGATGGAATGTCCATGACTTCTGGAGGCAAGCAGTTCCACTGGTTAATTGTCCTCACTGTCATGAAGTTTCTCCTTAATTCCAGGTTGCTTCTCTCCTTGATCAGTTTCCAACCATTGTTTCTCGTCCTGCCTTCTGGTGCTTTGGAGAATATTTTGACCCCCTCCTCTTTTGTGGCAGCCCCTCAAATACTGGAATGCTGCTATCATGTCACCCCTATTTCCTCTTTTCTCTAGACTGCCCATACTCAAATCTGATATTCAATGTTTTATATTAAGGAGTTCTGGAGGCAGAGTTCCTTTCCAATCTGACTGGTATTTTTTTTTTTTTTAAGGAAGTCACGAGTTATCTCATAGCTGCTAGCAATATCTCGAGCAGATCTTGAAGCAGATTCTGTGGTCCCACTGGACCCATATTTCAGCCCCGGCTGTCAAAAACAACTGGAAGACGTAAACCTTGCCTTTTAATGGCACTTCTGTGAGACGCTAAGGGGGAAAAGATGCTGGATCAGCTCACTGTTAAATTTACAGGACCAGAATTTAAAACTGGCTGCTCACAAAAGGAAACTGCCAGCAAGTTCGGTCATCACAATGCCAGGGGCTACTTGACAAACACTTGGACGAGAGAGCTGGCAATAATTTCTGCCATTTAAAAGGGAAGCCATCCCATCACAAATGAATTAAGGCTAGGCCAGGGGTAGGCCACCTTGGCTCTTTTATGACTCGTGGACTTCAACTCCCAGAATTCCTGAGCCAGCCTGGCTCAGCATGGAAACCTCTCCCTTTCTCCTCAGCGTGGCTGGCTCAGGAATTCTGGGAGTTGAAGTCCACCAGTCATAAAAGAGCCAAGGTTAACATACCCCTGGGCTAGGATATGTTAACACAATTACTACGTGGTCTCCCAGGGGTTCACCGATCGGTCTTCTTCTGATCCGCGAAGAATTTTCTCAGCATGTTATGTCATTATGTCCGGGTCATTTTTTCTTTTTTTTCTTTTTCTCATTTTTTGAAAAAGAGCCATGGACCCTTTCCATCATCTGGCAATCCACAGGGTTTTCCCAAGAAAACAAAGGGAATTCAGCCAGATGGTCAGCTAGCTCCTTCAGTAACCAAGGATACAATTTATTCCCTTCGAAAAAAATAAAATAAAATCCGTACCCCTGCGTCTACCCATTTCAAATTACAATCCTACCTCCCCATCACTTGAGGGTGTAACACAGACCCTCTTCTCAAAGATTTAAGTGGTGAGGCCTGAGCAATCCCGCTTTGTGTGTTTGTGTGTGTGTGTGTGTAATTGTGATGGTTGGCATCGGCAAGGTGGACATTAAGCACTGGACAAGCACATATGAAGTCCTAATGGAAACAGAGTCAATGCACAAATGTCCACTTTATCTTGCTTCAACCCATTTTTGTCTCTTCCAGAAAAAAAAAAAACCTGTGCCAAAACTAGCATTCATTTGTAGATTCCAAATTGTGGCATCCCCTTGTAATTCAGACTGTGGTCCTTAAAGAGTCTGATGCCATTGTCATAAAATATTTGCCCTCTCTTTTTTTCCCAAACTTAGCAATAACAATAACATTTAGACTTATACACTGCCCCATAGTGCTTTACATCACTCTCTGTGGACTTTACAAGGTCAGCATTATTTGAAGTTTGCCCCCCAACAATCTGGGTCCTCCTTTGACAGACCTCGGAAGGACGGAAGGCTGAGTCAACCTTGAGTCGGTCAGAATCGAACTGCTAGCTGTCGGCAGAGTTAGCCTGCAGTACTGCAGTTTAACCACTGTGCCACCACAGCTCCTAAGATCTCTTATTCAAATTATTTTTAAGCCAATAAGTTGGATAGGCAAACCTTCCAGAGTCAACCTCGAACCAAACAGGATCGAACTGCTGGCGGTCGGCAGAATTAGTTGCAATGCTGCATTCTAACCACTGCACCACTATGGCTTCGATAGCAATAGCAATAGAACTTAGACTTATATACCGCTTCACAGTGCTTTATAATCCTCTCTAAGCAGTTTACAGAGCCAGCCTATTTGCCCCCCAACAATCTGGGTCCTCATTTTACCGACCTCAGAAGGACGGAAGGCTGAGTCAACCCTGAGCCCCATCAGGCTTATTTTTAAGCCAATAAGTTGCATATGCAAACATTTCAGAGGCACAGAATCTTGTGTTTCTTGATCAAGAAGCACTCACCTTCATCATAATGGAGGGATCTTGGTCCAATTCAACTACCACAGGAAAGATGTCCAGCAGAACTGATACATCCTCTGTTGGTTTCTCCCTCCTGTGATTGTCTAAACCACTGTTTCTCAAACTCAGCAACTTCAAGGGGCGTGGACTTCAACTCCCAGAATTCTCCAGCCACCGTGAGCAAGTTGAAGACTTCTGGGAGTTGAAGACCGCACGTCTCAAAGTTGCCAAGGTCAAGGAGGACTCACCTAAGGAGATCAAAGAATCTCTACCTATTGTTTTCCTAGGGTTACATTCAGAATTAGGATTCCTGGTTTCTTATTCTCCTATTCAACCAACATCTAAACCAAAGCGTGCCCCTGTTGTCAAGAATAGGGGTCCTCAACCTCCGGTCCGTGGACCGGCATGGGTCCATGGTATATCAGAAACCGGTCCACACAAGCAAGCGAAGCCCCATCCCCGGGATGCAGGCATCACATGAAACTACGCAACCTTTCAGTCGACGGGAAAATCTCTCTCCATGGAACCGGTCCCTGGTGCCCCAAAGGTTGGGGGCAGCTGGTCAAGAACAAGCCTGATGTAATATTAAACTAAGGGGAAATCCTATTATTATTATTGTTATTATTATTAATAATAATAATAATTGAATTTGTATGCTGCACAACTCAATGACCCCAAGCAACTAATGACATTCAATCAAGAAATATCTCTCTCCGTCTCTCCCTCTCTCTGTCTTACTCTCACTCTCTCTCCATCTCCCTCCCTCTCTCCGCCTCACTCTCTCCCTGTCCCTCTCCCTCTCCCTGTCTCCCTCTCTCCCTCCCTGTCTCCCTCTCTCCCTCTCCGTCTCACTCTCTCTCTGTGTCCCCCTCCCTCTCTCCGTATCCCTCTCTCCCTCCGTCTCCCTCTCTCCATCTCACTCTCTCTCCCTGTCCCCCTCCCTCTCTCTCTGTCTCCCTCTCTCCGTCTTCCTCTCTCCATTTCACTCTCTCTTCCTGTCCCCTCCCTCTCTCCCTGTCTCCCTCCCTCCATCTCACTCTCTCTCCGTCTCTCTCCCTCTCTTCCTCCCTCCCTCTCTCTCTCTCTCTCTCTCTCTCTCTCTCTCTCTCTCTCTCTCTCTCTCTCTCTCTCTCTCTCTCGCACACACACACACACACACACACATCCAACCTACCTCAGAGAATGGCTATTGTGGGCAGGAGTCAGCAGAAACATCAGAAGCTTTGTGCAAAGATGAATGAAGATACAGAGATAAAGGCTAACATCAAGAGAGGGATATTTCAAGGAGACTCACTCTCCCCCCTGCTGTCTGTTATTGTATTGATTCCTGCGTTTACTGAACAAGTCAGGCCAAGGCTGTGAGATATCAGAAACATCTGCCAGGCTATCCCATGGGTGATCTGAAGCTGTTTGGAGAAACAATCATCTGAAATAGAATCACTCCTCAACTCTGCCCCTGTATACAGCCAAGATATCAAAGAGTGGAAAAACCGTGAACCCAGAAGGAATGAAGATGCTCTGTGGAAATAACATCAAGAGTTTGGATGGAGAAGATCACTACAAGCAGCTGGACGTCCTTCAAGTTGAGACATCAAGGATACTGAAATCAAGAGGAAGGTTAGAAGTCAATACATCATGAGAGGGGAACAAGATCTTCAAAGTCCAAACTCAATGGAGGAAACACCATCAAGGCAATTAACACCTGAGCAATTCCAGTTTTTAGAAACACAACTGGAAGAGTGTCCTGGACTCAAGAAAAACTAAAAAGCCCTGGATAGGGACACTAAAAACAATGAATCATGTCCTTCCACACAGACTCTACCTATCAAGGAGCACAGGTGGGCATGGAACATTGAAGTAAATCAGACGGTTGAGGAAAAACAAGCACATTAGAAGAATATCTGAAGGGCAGTGAGGAATATAACATTTAGAATAGAATACAGCTGGAAGGGACCTTGGGGGTCTTCTATTCCAGCCCCCCGCTCAAACAGGGGACCCTACACCATCTCAGACAGGTGATTGTCCAGTCTCTTCTTAAAACCCTCCAGTGATGGAGCGCCAACACTTTCTGGTGGCCAGCTGTTCCACTGGTTAAGTGTCCTCAGTGTCAGAGAGTTTCTGCTTAATTCCAGGTTGCTTCTCTCTTTAATTAGTTTCTAACTGTTGTTTCTTGTCCTTCCTTCTGGTGCTTTGGAGAATAATTTGACCCCCTCTTCTTGGTGGCAGCCTCTCAACTACTGGAATACTGCTATTACGTCACCCGTCTTTAGAAAGATGCATTGAGTATGGTGTACCATGAAGGCTTACTGAATACCGGATAAGGCAAGCTGTCCTACAAGAAAGATCAAATGAAAAATGGAAAAGAGGTATGACAAGACAGGAAAATTACACAGCCAGTACACACACACACAAACTAGCAGACAACGCAGATAACCACAAGGCCTGGCAATGGCTGTGAGCCAGAAAGTTGAAGATAGAGTTGGAGGGGCTGATTCTGATCAAAAGCCAGCCTTAAGAACAAAGACATACAAAGCCAGAATTGAGAAGACAGCAACAGACAGCAAACGCCGCCTCTGAAATGAAGCTGAAGAAACAGAGGACCACCCGGTAAGCTGCTGCAAGAAGATCGCCCAGACTGACTACAAACGACGGCATGACAAAGTAGCAACAACGATGCATTGGAAGATCTGCAAGAAGTGCCGCTTGCCTGCAAACAAGAATGGGTGGAGACCACAAAATAGATAAAGTCATAGGAAATGAAGTTCTAGGAGACTTTAAAATTTTGACAAGTGCCTGTCATATAACATAGCAAATGTCAATAAAAAAGACAAACAAGCCCTGATTGTAGATGTTGCAGCACCTGGAGACAGCAAAATAGATGAGAAAGAACTAGAAAATGATACAATATACAGTAAAAAAAACAAAAACACTGTGCAAATAGAAGTAGAATGACTGTGACAAAAAGAAGCCAAGTCCCCATCAGTCAATTGCAAAAGTCAGCTTTTCTTGGAACAGCATATATCCTGCAGGACCCCTCCAAAACCATCGGACAACATTTGCCTATCCCAGGTCTTTGGAAAGAACTTGAAAGGTGGATAAAAACGCCAAATCCAATCTAAGCATCTGGCTGACCGCACAATCAACCGCAACAATGCGCTAAGAGCTTGAAAAGTTCCTAAATAAATTTCTCCAATTCCTTGTCAAATCATTGTCCTACCTGATTTGAATCTTCCCTTCTTTGCTGGGGAGAAATTGTGCTTTTAAGTGTTGGAAGAAAAGAGAATCCATATCCTGAATAATTCTAAAATAATCATAAACAAATATTGTAGCAAGCACTTTGGAAACTGTGGACTAATAGCCTGAAATGAGATGTTTTTATCAAGAACAAATTCTGCTAGATTCTTACCTCGTTTTTTGTTTTTTTTTCCGATAATAATTGCCCTAATAGATCACGGGAAATGCCAACTGATCATAACATATTTCGACTTCAGCAAAGCATTTGATAAATTGCCCATTGTTGCCAACTTAGTTAATTGTGGGCTAGATGGAATGACAAAATAAGCAGAAAATACGAAATCGATAATCCCATTGAAAGCAATGTTTGCCCTCCTTTCAAACCGAAAGGAGCTATTGACCGGGTTGACACAAGAATCAGTCCTGGGCTGTCCATTTTTAATCAAGATTTTTATTCATGGTTTGGATGAGGAAGAGGATTCTGATCAAACTGAGTAGGCCAGCTAACGCTCCAGAACACAACAATAAAATTCAAAATGATATGGGTAAGCGAGGGAAAAGGTTGATAAATAACAGCACGAAATTGAACCGAAGAACAAATGAATTGTTATTCCTCTAGGGCAATGGTTCTCAACCTTTTTAATGCCGCGACCCCCAACCGGTCGTAAGTCGAGGACTATTCAACCGGTCGTAAGTCGAGGACTACTCCACTGGTGCAGCACCGTTTGCAGAAGGGGACTTTTGGCAGGCTCAGCAGGGCAGAGACAACCTGGACAATTCCTACTGGCTTTTGAAAGCCAATAGAATTAGACTCTATTCAAGAGAGTCTATTCTATTGGCTTTCAAAAGCCCATAGAATAAAAGGGAGTAGCACAGCTAAGAAAAAGAGGGGAAAAAATGGCGGACTGCATTGTTTGGCGACCCCCGTGAAATGGTCGTTCGACCCCAAATGGGGTCCCGACCCACAGGTTGAGAACCACTGCTCTAGGGAACGAAAGTAAAATGTGCCGGAGCACAAGAGAGGGGGGGGGGATAATGACTTGATAACATAACCCGAGAGAGACATATTGGACTAGAAACAAAATATATGTCAGCAGTGTAAAGATGGCTGCCAAAAATATTGGGATTTGGAGATGTGCTAGGACAGTGTTTCTCAACCTTGACAATTTTAAGGCATGTGGACTTCAACTCCCAGAATTCCACAGCCAGCAATGCTGGCTGTGGAATTCTGGGAGTTAAAGTCCACATGCCTTAAAATTGTCAAGGTTGAGAAACACTGTGCTAGGATGTCGGCAGAAGGGCTGTTTCTAAATCACAAGAAGAAGGAATTCCACTTTATTCCGTTCAGTTCTGGGCATCACATGTTGAATTATTCAGAGAAACTGGAACGAAGAAAGGCAATGAGGAGGTTTTGGGGAACTAGAAACTAAGACAGTGGAGAAAGTACCTCAAGGTAGGATGGGATAGCTTGCCACAACGAACTGGCTGTGGCCAATTTGCCGTGGGATGATTGAACAATCGCATTTAATTATTTAAAATAAATTAAACAATTATTTCAGGGTCTGCCACTTCACCTTTCATCCCTAACCCTAACCCCTTTGCATCCTTCCTTGAGTGATTCTAGTCCACCATTTCTTTGATAGTAGTGTAACTCTTGTTCCGCGGGCGAGGGGTCCTGTGGCAAGCTAGCTGTGGCAAGTTGTTCAGAGTGAGTTGGCCATGCCAAGTTGGCTGTGGCAAGTTGCTCACGGCGAGCTAGCCATGGCGAATTGTCCTAGACCCCTCTCAAGGTGCCAGGGAAGATCTGAGCGCACAATGGCCTGGGACAAAGGGATTTTTTGAGATGGGTTGGCTTCAGTGTGGGATTCAGCCAGTTCGCACCACTTCGGCAGAACCGGTAGCTATTTTTTTCTTGCCCAGGCCCAGAACGGACTTCCGGAAGCAGCAGCATCCAGAGAACCAGTTGTTCACATATTTGAATCCCACCACTGTAGATAGATAGATAGATAGATAGATAGATAGATAGATAGATAGATAGATAGATAATAGAGAGATAGAGGGATAGAGATAGAGAGATAGAGAGACAGAGAGATAGATAGAGAGAGAGAGAGAGAGAGAGAGAGAGATGATAGAGAGAGAGAGAGAAAGAGAAGAGAGAGAGAGAGAGAGAGAGAGAGATAGCATGCCTTGCTAAGGAATTCTGGAAGTTGAAGTCCAAAAGTCATAAAAGGGCCAAGTTTGAAGACCCCTGGACTAGAAGACCAGACATCATCATCATCATCATCGTCGTCGTCTTCGTCATTATTATTATTATTATTATTATTATTATTATTATTAATCATCGCACAGTCAGCCAGATGTTCAGACTGGATTTGGCATTTTTGTCTACCTATCGAGTCCTTACTAGGACCTGGGATAGGCAGATGTGGATGTTTGATGGTATTACAGGTATCATCGCAGGATGGAAGCAGTTCCTAGTAAGGCTGCCTTTTGCAATTGACTAATGGCGAATTTGTCAATGCCAATGGTGTTCAAGTAGTGATTATTATTATTATTATTATTATTATTATTATTATTATTATTTAGACGTGAATCTCAGTCAACTGAACATTACTACTACTACTACTACTACTACTACTACTACTACTATTATTATTATTATTATTATTATTATCTCTAATAAACTAGATTTGATCACCTGAGATAATGCATGAAAGAAGTCCCTTCTTGGCAAGCAGAAATTTTGCTGAACTGCTCAGCCACAACCCCTTGAACATCTATGTCTGAAAGCTAGTAATCTGGGTGGATTTAAAGTCCATAAAGTACTCAGATTCCATTCCCCACAGCTGCTAGTCAGAAAATAATGAAGATAATTCCCTCTGCATGGTTTTAAAATCAAATGTGCTTGATCCCCTCATGGAGAAACTCTGCTGCAGCATTTGCCATTCAAAAAAAAAAAACCCCTCCATTTCTAATAATCACTGAAAACCTACTTCAAAAAAAAAAAAGCCATAGTTTAATTTAATCTACAGACTTGGGTCAGTCAATTTATTTCCTCTCTGCCTGAAGAGAGACTCTGGCATGCTGGAAGAGAAACTTAATTGGAAATTCAGCAAAAAAATAGGTTATGCTACCCCTCTTCCCCCCCCTTCCAGGGTCTGCTGGACAGATGCCCGAAATGTTTATTGCCCTGACTCCAATTACAGCAGTCCGTTGCAAAAAAAGAAAGAAAGAAAAAAGTCTCGTCATGATTGTGATGGCTGCCTTCCCAAACCTGCTTAAATCCCATCCATTCAGCAGAAGGCAAAGGAAAAAAGATTCATGGGCGGGGCAAGAAGGATTTAAGCTCCTTTGGCCTGAGCTGCCTTCTTAGACCAATTCAGAGAAGGAGCGGGCTGGATGGAGTCCCTGAAGCAGTATGCGTGAGCTTCAATGGACTCCAGAAGATGATAGAGGACAGGAAGGCCCGGAGGAACGTTGTCCATGGGGTCGCGATGGGTTGGACACGACTTCGCAACAAACAAACAACAACAATCATTACGCAGGAATTAACCGTTCTTTTCCCAACGGTGCTTTTTCCAAAGGCAACTGGATTGTCTTTGTCTTTTTTTTATTCCCTTCAAAATGTGTCGCTTCCCATCTCGGAAGCTTCTTCAGAAAGTTCAGAGCTGAAGAAGCTTCTTGGAGGAGAAACGAATCGTTTTCAAGGGCGGGGCCAGTGGGGGGAAATCCCAAGAAAGTCCAGTTGTCTTTTTGGAAAAAGCACCTTTGGGACAACCATGATTTTGATGATGGAGAATCTCCGTACACATTAACCGTTCTCTTCCCAGCTCTGTAAGATGGACAAGAGAAGACGGCGAGAAATCAAACCCAGAAGACTCCTGTCTCAGGAGCTCCAGAGCAGAGGAGGTCCTCTTCTTTTTCTCCGTAGGCTTTGCGATCCAAGTTGAACTTTTAAGGAGCCAAGTTCTGCCAGCCATCTACCAATCATCTACCAGGCCACAATCCATCTTATTTCAAAATGAAAGGGTCCACTTCCCCACTTAGTGCAAAGTGGAATCCATAAAAGCTTTACTTAATAACCTCTTACCTTTTCCATTAGTTTCCACCCCTCCCCCCCAGAGTCCATTACTGGACACTGTCCTTTAACAAGAGTGACCAGCTCCTTCCAAGACATCAATCACGTCTAGGTCCCAATCGGAAAACTGAATCCGTAAAGCCCCAGGGTTACCAAAATGTTTTTTCTGGCACTGAACTTACAAACCTTTTAATCCGCTGGATGAAAACTGAAGCCAGAAACGTTCTACAAGCAGTCCTTAACTTACAATGCTTCGTTTAGTGACCGTTCAAAGCTACAACAGCCCTGAAAAAGGGGACGTACGACCGTTTTTCACAGTTACGACCTTTACAGCCTCCCCCAGGGTCAGGTGATCAAAATTCAGACGCTTGGCAACTGGTTCATATTTATGACCGTCGTAGTATCCCAAGGATCATGTGATCCCCTTTTACGACCTTCTGACAAGCAAAGTCAATGGGGGAAGGCAGACTCACTTAACCGTGTTACTAACTCAGTGACCCACTTAGCAGAGAGGTCATAGAATGGAACAAAACGTATAACTGTCTCGCTTAACCACAGAAAGCTTGGGCTCAGTTGCGGGGGTGGCCCAAGGACCACCTGCCTTTAGAAAAGCCAGTCCTTCAAACATCTGCCAGTTGCAGACATCTGGCCTCCCTGAGGACTAGGAACATGGATACAGTTCACAGAGCAAAAGGTTGCCACTGATATAATTTAATTCTCACCAAACGTACAAAACTTTAGACAATGCAATGCTTTTGCTACTAGAATGCACGCATAAAAGGAAAGGGTTAGGGTTTGTTTGTTTTTTTACTTTAAAACAGGAAATATATTCCTTGGCTAAAGGTCTACCTAGAGGTCATGGTTTCGTATATCACAGTAACATGGCTATTTTTCATCAGACATATTAAAAAATAGAAATATCTTAGCTGGAAACGATGGTACCTATATAAAAATTCATTTACTACCCACGGGAGAAAAATGGCCTCAGAAGAAAAGATTACAGGAGCGAGGGGATTTGAGGCTGGGGGGTGTGTGTGCTACGAACGAACTCTACAAAAACTCCCCCCTGGTTTTTTTGAGTTTAGGAAAAATAAATTATCTACAAGCCAGGTCTTTTTTCCCACCCCAAAATCGCTCAGATAATGGGAAGTGGAGGCCAACTAAATCTTTGTTTGAAATCCTTGGCTCAGCATAAACCCGATGCTGAGTCATCAGAAGGAATTCATAGTTGAAAAGAAGAAGAAAAAAAGAGAGAGAGAAGAATCCACTAACTTAGAGCTGTTTTTTAAATAAGCGACCAAACTTTTTTTTTTAAATAAAATAAAATAAACAAAACCCAGTGCTTTGTTCCCTGATATAAATCGCCACCTGGAATTGTTATTCTTACAGATCGGTTTCCCTGGTGGAATCCATACAAAGGGCGTAGAGAGACTTCTTCAGATCGATGGTGCTGTTGGCTTTCATGTTGCTTTTCTCCACCGACCTGGTCCCGTTGTGGGTCTCGTCCAGATGCTCCAAATGCACCACAGATTTGCAGGAGGCTTTCCTCTTCGCCTCTTCCCCCGAGCTGCCCCGAAGAAGGCTGGCAGAGTCCTCTTGCAGAAAAGCTTGCTCCTCGTGGTCTGTCTCCCGGTGGTAGAAGTAGTTGAAGTTGGACACGATAACCGGGACGGGCAGGGCGATGGTGAGCACGCCAGCGATGGCACACAAGGAGCCCACGATCTTCCCACCCACGGTGATGGGGCTCATATCCCCGTAGCCCACCGTAGTCATGGTGACCACCGCCCACCAGAAGGCGTCAGGGATGCTGGAGAAGTAGGATTCCGGGTCGTCGGCCTCCGCGAAGTAGACGGCGCTGGAGAAGAGGATGACGCCGATGAAGAGGAAGAAGATGAGAAGGCCCAGCTCCCTCATGCTGGCTTTCAAGGTCTGCCCCAGGATCTGCAGCCCTTTGGAGTGCCTGGACAGCTTGAAGATCCTAAAGACCCGGACCAGGCGGATGACCCTCAGGATGGCCAAGGACATGGCCTGCTGCTGGCCTCCGCTGTTGCCCGGCTGCTCGCCCTTCTGCTGCTCGTGGGCCAGCTCGGTGCCCAGCGTGATGAAGTAAGGGATGATGGCCACCACGTCGATGATGTTCATGATGTTCTTGGAGAACTCCGGCTTGCTGGGACAGGCGAAGAAGCGCACCAGGAGCTCAAAGGTGAACCAGATGACGCAAGTGGTCTCGATGACGAAGAACGGGTCGGCCAGGATGCTCGGGCGGGGCGCTTGGCCCGTGGGGTCCCGCAGCTCTTCCTGGAACTCCGGCAAGGTCTCCAAGCAAAAGGTGACGATGGAGATGAGGATGACCAGCACGGAGACGATGGCGATGCCCCGAGCCGAACCGGAGCTCTCGGGACACTCAAAGATCAGCCACACCTGGCGCTGGAACTCGTGGGTGGGCAGTGGCTTCTCCTCCTCCCGCAGGAAGCCTTCCTCCTCCCGGAACCGCTCCAGGGCCGCCTCGCCCAGCTGGTAGAAGCGCACCTCGTCGGCGAAGACCTCCAGGGAGACGTTGACCGGGCGGCGGAGCTTGCCCCCCGACTGGTAGAAATACAGGATGCCGTCGAAGCTGGGCCGGTGCCGGTCGAAGAAATACTCGTTGCGCAGAGGGTCGAAGTAGCGCAGCCGCTTGGCCGGGTCGCCCAGCAGCGTCTCCGGGAACTGGTCCAGGGTGCCCAGGCGCGTCTCGAAGCGCAGGCCCGACACGTTCAGCAGGACGCGCTCGGCCAGCTCCCCTTCCCCCGCGCTCGCCCCCTCGGCGGCTGCCATGGCCAGGCCGAGCCGGGAAGGAGGGAGGGAGGCCGGGGCTCTCTCCGCAGCGCCCGCCTGGCCAACCTGCCCGCCTTGGCACAGCCTCCCTGGCGCTCGCCTCGGGCTCGTTGCGCAGCCCTTGGCGCCCTCTAGGCCGGCCGGGAGCGGCCCCTCTTGGCCCGGGGCGCCCGAGCGCAGCCACCGGCCGGGGACCCCGCGCGGAAGATGCCGCGCACCGCCCGCGCCTGACGTCAAGGAGGCTGCGCTTCAGCGCCCCGCCGGGCGGACGAGCGAGCGAGCGAAGCGGGGAGGGACGGAGGCAGGCGGGGAGGGGAGAGAGGGAGAGAGGGAAGGCAGCTGCTTCGGTCCGCTTTCCCCCGGCGCGGCTCCGGTCCGGCTCCCGGCCTCCCTTCCCGGGCAGGCAAACCTCTCCAACGCGCCCAGAACGAGCCTGGCCTCGCTCGGAGCGCGCAGCAATGCGCCCTGGCCGTGCGCCCTGGCTGCGCACAGGAGCCTCTGGGCGCCCGCTCAGCTGGGCACAGCTGGAGACCCCCGCCTCGGGCTGGGGAGGGTGGGGGGTGGGGGGGTCTGAGAAGCGCAGAAGCCCCCTCCCCAAAAGCAGCCGAGGAGAGCGGCTTCTGGGCAGCCCAGGCGCGGCGGGGGCGCAGCCGGATCCTCTGGGCCAACGGAGCGGGATCGCCGCGAGGAAGCGGGCGCTGGGGGAGCGAGCCGGGCCGATGAGCTTGAGGAGCTGCGCTGGACGGAAAGGAGCCTGGGGGGGGGGAGGACGGGGGAGTGGGTGTCAGCCTGGAGGGTGAGAGACGCTGGACCCTCCGCATGAGAGTCACTAGGCGGAGGAAGGCTGACTTCACCTCCCTCCCGCGTTTGCCGTTAATTAATCAATTAATTAAGCCAGGACCACGATCAACCATAAACGCGTTACATTTCTTTCTGCTTCCTTTATTGATAGATTTAAAATGGTAGTGGATCCCGTCCTCTGGGGACTTTTTCTATTATTATTATTATTATTATTATTATTATTATTATTATTATTATTATTATTATTATTATTATTATTATTATTATTATTATTATGGATCAGCCAGATGTTCACAGTCAGCCAGATGTTCAGACTGGATTTGGCATTTTGTCTACCTATCGAGTCCTTACCCAGGACCTGGGATAGGCAGATGTGGATGTTTGATGGTATTACAGATCTCATCGCAGGATGGAAGCAGTTCCTAGTAAGGCCACCTTTTGCAATTGACTAATGGCGAATTTGTCAATGCCAGTGGTGTTCAAGTGGTGCTCCAGTTGTTTTGGGATTGCACCCAAGGAGCCTATGACTATTGGTACTACCCTTGCTTGCTTTTGCCACAGTCTTTCTATTTCCATTTGTAGGTCTTTGTATTTTGTTATCTCCTCCAGTTCTTTCTCTTCTATTCTGCTGTCTCCAGGCACTGCCACGTCCACTATCCAGACTTTTTTGTCTTTCTTATCGACAACTGTTAAGTCTGGGGTGTTATGTTGCAGGTGCTTGTCTGTTTGAATTCTGAAGTCCCAGAGCAGTTTAATTTTATCATTTTCTATGACTTTCTCTATTTTATGATCCCACCAGTTTTTGCTTACAGGCAAATGATATTTTTTGCAGATCTTCCAATGCACCATTGTTGCTACTTTGTCATGCCGCTGCTTGTAATCAGTTTGTGCAATCTTCTTGCAACAGCTTACCAAGTGGTCCACTGTTTCTTCAGCTTCTTTGCATAGGCGGCACTTACTGTCTGTTGCTGTCTTCTCAATTTTGACTTTGTATGCATTTGTCCTTAAGGCTTGGTCTTGTGCAGCCAGAATTAGTCCCTCGGTCTCTTTCTTCAATTTTCCTGCTCTTAGCCATTGCCAGGTTTTATTATTATCTGCTTTCCCAGCTATTTTTTTCATGTATTGGCCATGTAGTGCTTTGTCTTCCCATGCCTCTATTCTGTTCTTCATTTGGTCTTTCTTGTAGGCCAGTTTGGTCTCTCCAGTAGTTAGTAAGCCTTCCTGATATACTAATTTCAGTGCATCTTCATCATTGTTCTTCAGATATTCTTCCAAAGCCATTTTTTCTTCTTCAACCATCTGATGTACTTGTAGCATTCCACGCCCACCTATTTGCCTTGGTAGATAAAGTCTATCAATGTCACTGCATGGATGAAGGGCATGATTCATTGTCATTATTTTTCTGGTCTGCCTATCCATTGCTTTTAGTTCTGCTTGAGTCCAGTCCACTATTCCAGCTGTGTACCTAATGACTGGGATTGCCCAGGTGTTGATTGCCTTTATGGTATTTCCTCCATTGAGTTTGGACTTTAAGATCTTCTTCACTCTCTTGATGTATTCACCTCTAATCTTTTTCCTGACTTCAGTGTGCTTGATATTGTCAGCTTGAAGGATACCCAAGTGTTTGTAGTACTCTTCCTCATCCAGACTCTTAATGTTATTTTCGTGGGGCATCTTGATTCCTTCAGTTTTCACTATTTTTCCTTGTTTGATAGTAAGTGTGGCACATTTGTCCAAGCCAAACTCCATTACAATATCTTGGCGATATATTCGGACAGTGTTGAGCAGCGATTCTATTTCAGATGATGTTATGATGATGATGATGATGATGATGATGATGATGATGATGGAGGATCAGCCAGATGTTCACAGTAAGCCAGATGTTCAGACTGGATTTGGCATTTTGTCTACCTATCGAGTCCTTACCCAGGACCTGGGATAGGCAGATGTGGATGTTTGATGGTATTACAGATCTCATCGCAGGATGGAAGCAGTTCCTAATAAGGGCGCCTTTTGCAATTGACTAATAGCGAATTTGTCAATGCCAATGGTGTTCAAGTGGTGCTCCAGTTGTTTTGGGATTGCACCCAAGGAGCCTATGACTATTGGTACTACCCTTGCTTGCTTTTGCCACAGTCTTTCTATTTCTATTTGTAGGTCTTTGTATTTTGTTATCTTCTCCAGTTCTTTCTCTTCTATTCTGCTGTCTCCAGGCACTGCCACGTCCACTATCCAGACTTTTTTGTCTTTCTTATCGACAATTGTTAAGTCTGGGGTGTTATGTTGCAGGTGCTTGTCTGTTTGAATTCTGAAGTCCCAAAGCAGTTTCATTTTATCATTTTCTATGACTTTCTCTATTTTATGATCCCACCAGTTTTTGCTTATTATTATTATTATTATTATTATTATTATTATTATTATTATTATTGTTGTTGTTGTTGTTGTTGTTGTTGTTGTTGTTGTTTTGTTGTTGTTCTTGTTGTTGTTGTTATTATTATTATTATTATTATTATTATTATTTTCCAGCGCTTTAAAATTTAGTCTTTTTTTTCCTTTCTTACTTTGACCTTCCTCTCCTGTCTTGTATACTCAGCCACGTTCCCCCCCCCCAGAGCAACGGGGAGCCTGTTAAATCAAATTATCGTCCTGTGATCGTTCATTCTTCCTAACAAGAAACTTCTTTCTCCCGGAAGGGATGTTCCAGGCAAACCGCCTGCAAATGCGTTGTTATAAGCCTGCCTGATGTGAACAGCTAAACTCTTCGCCAAAAGAGTTAAACCACTTGGATCCAATTTCTCTCTACCGGTGGGTCTCTTTCTGCTCCTTTCTTTCTAACGCAGTCAGGCGTAAAATTTGCTTCATCCAAAAAAAAAAAAAAAAATAGACAATCAGCTTCTGTCCATAATCATTCATTGAGGCTGACTGCCGTTTTCCAATTTTCGGCCAAATTCCCCATTTACCCCCAATGTATAGGGTTCACCTTTTTCAAAATCCATTTCTGAAAAAAAGGATGTAACATTATCGGCTTCTATTTTAAAAACAAAATTTAAAAAATCTTTAAATTCTTCCATTAAAGAGAGCTGAAGAAGCTTCTGGAATGAGAAGCGAAACATCTTCAAAGGAAAACAGGAAAGTCCAGTTGCCTTTGGTAGGGGGAAAAGCACCTTTGGGATAACCAGGAGCTGGATGACTGAGTATCTCCATAGAGATTCTTCCATTAAAGTTTTGGAATGTTGGCTTCTCTCATTTCCATAATTGCTCTTTAATTCGTTGTGGAATAAAACTGTCTTTAATTTTTCTATTATTCTTGCGTGTTTGGTTCAAGAGGATTAGTTGAATGACTCACAGACTACATCTGCAGATCTGGCATTATTTTTCTCCAGCTTCGGATTTTTTTATATATATATATATATTTCATTTATCATATCCACCTGTACACCTCATATGCTAATATTCTTCCCCAAAAAAACAAAAAAACCCAACATTCTTGATGGCATTGTCCTATGAACTGAAGTAAGCCATTATTTCTTCAAATACATAAAGAGGTTTTTCTAGAGCAGTGGTTCTCAACCTTTTTAATGCCGCGACCCCCAACTGGTTGTAAGTTGAGGACTACTCAACCGGTCGTAAGTCAACTGGTGCACCACCGTTTGCAGAATGGGATTTTGGCGGGCTCAGCAGGGCAGAGACAGCTTTGGAAAGCCAATCGAATTAGACTCTATTCAAGAGAGTCTATTCTATTGGCTTTCAAAAGCCAATAGAATAAAAGGGAGTGCACAGCTAAGGAAAAGGGGGGGGGGAATGGCGGACTGCATTGTTTGGCGACCCCCGTGAAATGGTCATTCGACCCCAAATGGGGTCCCAACCAACAGGTTGAGAACCGCTGCTCTAGAGTATGAAGAAGAGAGAAAATTTTTCATATCGTTCCATTGCAAGGTTTTATAGCAAAGATATTCCTGGCACTTTTACCCTTGAGTAACTCTAGCAATATATATGGAAATATTTATACATTTTGACAAGAGCTTCACAACAGCTGGTCTTCCTCAAACTGGAAAGACTGTCTTATCCGATACTAAACGCTTAATTGCATTGGAAGGCAACGGTTGAGTCATGTACTGCAAAAATCACAATTCTGACACAGTCTTTCTGCTTTTTTTTTTGGTTTAAAATTTTAAAAAGTTCCCTCTTTTACATGCCCTCACAAAACCCTGACATTTTCGTTATAAAAAATCGACGGGCAGAACCAAGCCGTCTCCATATGACCGAGGGCCTTTTTTCTAAACCTTGGGAGCAGATGGACTCCTCCTGAACAAGGGGTTGGACTAGATGATCTCCAAGGTCCCTTTCAGCCCTATGATTCTATGGTCCTCTAATTCCCTACTTCCCTCTGAGTACTGTTCGCTGCCCCACCCACCCACCCAAACCCCGACAAGCTACCTCCCCATCCACTTACTGTATTAAGGCACCTCAACCAGTAAATCTGTTTCTCCTCGGCCTTTTATTTTTAAAACCTGTAGATAAATGAAATGCTGCTTAAAAAAAAATACGTTGCTTGGAAACGGTAAAACTTTGGAATTTCTTCTGATTTGCCAGTTTAGTGATGGAATGGTGATTTCTTTTTTTTTTCTTTTAACTCAGTGGTTCTCAACCTTTTTAATGTCGCGACTCCCAACCGGTCGTAAGTCGAGGACTAAACCGGTCGTAAGTCAAGGACTACCCAACCGGTCGTAAGTCGAAGACTTTCCCTGCCCGGGAGCGCCGCGCAGGCGTGGTGCGCCCCCTGCGCCGGCCGAGGCGTAGCTGGCAAGCGGCAGAGACGGAGCAGGCCGACCACCGGCTGGCCACCAGCTGGCCCAGCCCGAGGGAGGTAAGGCACCCGCCGGAAAAGGGGAAAAAAATGGCGGACAGCCTTGCTTGGCGACCCCTGTGAAATGGTCGATCGACCCCAAATGGGGTCACGACCCATAGGTTGAGAACCACTGTTTTAACTGGATGAAATTGACATGAGCGCTCCCTGTCATGGTAAAAAATGGCAAAAATAATTCCTTTTTCTTTTTTTAAAAAAAAGGATCTCGACAAGAGTCTGTTTCAGGTAACTGGAGAAATGATAAACACAGTGCTTGCTTGCTTTTTTACTGTCGACTAGAATATGTCCCAGTGGGGTAGGTGTGTGTGTGTGTGTGTGTGTTTGTCAATGGAGAGAGGTCCTCCTATAAAAGGTTTGTCAATGGATCCTTCATGTTCTAGAAGCTTCAACCGAAAGGGAGTTCATATTATAATAGTAATAACAGAGTCAAAGAAAAAGAACTGGGAAAAATTACAAAATATCGCGACCTGGCCATCGAAACTGCGCGATTATGGATGAAACGTGTAATGGTGGTACCCACTGTCATCGGGGCACTGGGAACTATGTCCAAAAACTTTGCAAAATATTTTAAGAAACTGCAGCTTCCTGCAATAACTCCAGCAATGCTACAAAAAACTGCGCTACTTGGAACATATTTTAAGGAGTTACCTGGTTGATACCTCGGATGCTGGCAGCAACCCGTGTCAAGAAGAAGGAAGAAGGAGAAGGAGGAGAAGAAGAAGAAGGAGGAGGAGGAGGAGGAGGAGGAGGAGGAGGAGGAGGAGGAGGAGGAGGAGGAGGAGGAGGAGGAGGAGAAGAAGAAGAAGAAGAAGAAGAAGAAGAAGAAGAAGAAGAAGAAGAAGAAGAAGAAGAAGAAGAAGAAGAAGAAGAAGAAGAAGAAGAAGAAGAAGAAGAAGAAGAAGAAGAAGAAGAAGAAGAAGAAGAAGAAGAAGAAGAAGAAGAAGAAGAAGAAGAAGAAGAAGAAGAAGAAGAAGAAGAAGATGGAAGGGACCTTGGAGATCATCTCAGCTCAGGCAGGAAACCCTATACCATTTCAGACAAATGGCTGTCCAGCCTCTTCTTAAAAACTTCCAGTGTTGGAGCATTCACAGCTTCTGGAGGCAGGTAGTTCCACTGGTTAATTGTTCTAACTGTCAGGAAGTTTCTCCTTAATTCTAGGTTGCTTCTCTCCTTGATTAGTTTCCATCCGTTGCTTCTTTTTCTGCATTCAGGTGCTTTGGAGAATAGCTTGACTGCCTCTTCTTTGGGGCAGCCCCTGAGATATTGGAACACAGCTATCATGTCCCCCCTCATCCTTCTCTTTGTTAAACTAGACATACCCAATTCCAGCAACCGTTCCTTATATATTTTAGCCTCCAGTCCCCTAATCATCTTTGTTGCTCTCCTCTGCACTGTTTCTAGAATCTCAACATCTTTTTTACGTCGTGGTGACCACGATATAAAGAACCCACAAAGCGGTAGGTTCTTGCGTTCCCACTGCTGATTCAGGAATATGTAAGCAGGAGAATCCACCCTTTAGAGACTGTATTAGGCGTACTCTGAACAGGACACCAGAGCATCAATATGGTAATGTCAGTTGTAAAAGACCAGGTTCACATGTGAAGGTCCAATTAAACTGACTTACCCCTAAAAAGCCCATGCACACAAATCTTCCCCACTAACATTTAACACCTGCTTGGACTTAGACGCAGACCAATGGAATTCAAGGGAGGCTGGACTTCATCCGCATGTGACTACGTAAGGATTCTAGGCTGATCCCTCTTTTAATTCCGTCTCCACGTTCTACCACGTCTTCACTCGCGCAAGTTCATGTGACATTCTGACACTGTTGTGGGGCAGCCTCTGAGATCTCTTGACATCACCACGGTTTTCAAGATCTGACAGCTCTCCACCTTGAGAGAATTGGGTCACTTATTTCAAATAAAGGTGGCTACCTACGGATTCTAGGCTGGTTCCTCTTTTGATTCCGCCCCCCCCCAGGTTCGTCCGTTCCTTCTCCTAAAGGTAAGGAGATGGATTCCAAAAAGCAATTCTGTAAGCTTCTTTAATTTCTGGCATGTTTACACAGGGGAACGGCACAGCTGCCAAGAAGAAAAATTGAGCATCATATCTCTGAGGAATAAAGACTATTTACTGTATTCAATATTCTGAATGCTTTTCTGAGAAAAGACTGGAAACAGAGCACGCTTTCCTGGGACAGCAGCTACCGCACAGGGACAATTTGCAAAAGATGCACTGCGCTTGTCAAATTTTGATCACTGTCACCTTTAATATAAAAATGCAGTGAAATAAAAAAAAAGATCGTCTCTCGGTCACGAAAGCATGTCGTTTTCAGATCTTGGTTTAAAGAAGCAAATGGGGATATAAAAAAAACATCCTATAAACAGTCTAGATCAGTGTTTCTCCATCCTTGGCAGCTTTAAGATGTGTGGACTTCAACTCCCAGAATTCCGGCTGGCTGGGGGATTCTGGGAGTTGAAGCCCACCCATCTTAAAATTGCCACAGTTGAAAAATGCTGGTCTTGATAAAGGGAATTATCTTACTCTGCCTGGTGCCTCGCTGAAGGAAATGCTAGCATGCGATGCTCTGAGATCAGGAGCTAGGAAAGGTGGTCTGTCCTGGCTTATTGTTGGAAGTCTGTCTGTTTTGCATCTGTCAAGCCTTTTCTCGCCATCATTGATGTGGGTGGCTTGGCAGACACGCTTACCACAATCTGCAATACCGGCCTGTTTTCTAAAGCTCATTCATCAAAGAATGTAAAATGTAAAAAAGAGGTTGACACTCTAGAAAGAGCGCAGAGAAGAGCAACAAAGATGATCAGGGGACTGGAGGCTAAAACCTACGCAGAACGGTTGCTGGAATTGGGTAGGTCTAGTTTAACGAAGAGAAGGATGAGGGGTGACAGGATAGCAGTCTTCCAGTATCTCAGGGGCTGCCCCAAAGAAGAAGGAGTCAAGCTATTCTCCAAATACCCTAAAGGCAGGACAAGAACCAACGGATGGAAACTGATCAAGGAGAGAAGCAACCTGGAACTAAGGAAAAATTTCCTGACAATCAGAACAATTAACCAGTGGAACAACCTGCCTCCAGAAGTGGTGAATGCTCCAACACTGGAAGTTTTTAAGAAGAGGCTGGACGGCCATTTGTCTGAAATGGTGTAGGGTTTTCTGCCTGAGCAGGGGGTTGGACTAGGTGACCTCCAAGGTCCCTTCCAACTTTATTTTATTATTGTTATTATTATTGTTGTTGTTATTGATGATGATGATGATGATAATGCTGCTGCTGCTGCTGATGATGATGGTGGTAGTAGTAGTAGTAGTAGTAGTAGTACAGTACCCCATGTTGATTTCGTGTGTCGGAAGCGGCTGGGAAGGTCACCAATAATGATCCCAGCATGCTGAAACCATCATAAATAAAATGCCAAAGGTCTGAATCTGGATCATGTGACCATAGGGATGCTGTCAGTCATAACTACTGACAGATGAGAATATTTGCAGCTCAGGGTTGAACTGGAGTTACAGGGGGAAAAATTACTTATGACTGATCCTCACCCTTATGTCTATGGGGTCCTTGGTGCTCCCTGAGCTGGCTGGTTTTCTTGCAGACGTTTCATGGACCCAACTAGGGAACACCATCAGTGCACGGTGATGCTGGCTCAGGGATTCTGGGAGTTGAAGCCCATGAGTCATAAAAGAGCCAAGGTTGCCTACCCCTGGCCTAGGGTTTCCTGCCCACTTCACCAGCCCTGTGTCTCTTTTTCCAGCCCTCTGGATCAAACTTTTTCTTCGCAACCAGAGAAGCAAAGGCTCAGAATTTGCTTAACAAGAGAAGGGAAGGGCACAGGGAGGACGTCAACGGATGCAATGGAAAAATGTGCCATCCGGAGAGAACAAAAGCCGCAGCAAAAGAGACTTATCTGCCAGGAAGGGTGTTGAGAGGTGTCCCAGCCAACCTATTCAAGCCAAGAGCCTGTGTTTAAAAGGCTCTGGAGGCCGAGCAGGGCCGTGTCATCAATATGCTTTTGTTGGACGCCAGCTGGGCAAGCTAATCCACGGCCCTATGGCTTCAAACTCATTACAGCCCTGCTCAAGTTCTGGGCAAAGAATGTTCTCCCAGGGCAACTTTCCTATCTCTTTTGTACCAACAGAAACTCCACTAATTCCCCGTTTGACTACTTCACACCTGAAACAATAACACACACACACACACACACAAACACACAAACACACAGAGTTGAATGATTAGAGCTAGTCCAGGACTTAACAACCACGGGCCGAGGCCAAAATTTCCATGGCCGAGCAGAACGGCTCTTAAGCCAGCTTCGCCCCGTTTTTTTAACCGCCTTTCTGGCCACCGCGATTAAAGCGAATTGCTGCCGTGTTTCCGTTAGTAACCTGGTTTGTTAAGTGACTCTGGCTTTGCCGTTGAGTTTGCTTGTCGGGAGATCAGCCAGTCAATCAGAATAGACCTGGAAGGGACCTTGGAGGTCTTCTAGTCCACAGCTCCCCAACCTCTTGGGCACAAGGGACCGGTTCCATGGAGAAAAGTTTTTCCGCAGACTGGAGAGTGTGTGGTTTTGTGTGCTGCCTGCATCCCACGGATGGGGCTTTGCTTGTTTGTGTGGACCAGTTGCTGGCGTGCTGTGGCCCGGTACCGGTCCGTGGACCAGGGGTTCTAGTCCAACCCCCTGCTCAAGCAAGACACCTGGCCTATATCATTCCAAAAGAGTGGCTGTCCAGTCTCTTCTTAAAACCCTCCAGTGATGGAGCACCCACAACTTCTGGAGGCCAGCAGTTCCACTGGCTAATTGGAATAGAGAATGCCCCATGCCATCACTCTGCTTAACCACTAATTCCTACAACACTGTCAAAATACTTAGCAAAGCTGTATTACTATTTTTTCCAAGAAGAGACTGGACAGCCATTTGTCTGAAATGGTGTAGGGTTTCCTGCCTGAGCAGGGGGTTGGACTAGATGACCTCCAAGGTCCCTTCCAACATTATTATTATTATTATTATTATTATTATCATCATCATCATCATCACTATTACTATGATGCTCCTCATCTTTCCTATTACCTATCCTTATCTTCTTACAAATATAACTTTGCTGCTTGTATCTTACAATTTATATTGTTGTTTTTTTTTAGCATCCTAGTATGATGTATGTTGCTAGCTTAGCTAGTATTCTATGACTATCCACTCAGTGTTGCATCTGATGATTTATGATGAAGTGTCGGATTTCATTATTTATGATGAATGTATTTTCATGTTGTACACGACCGTGATTATCACTATTACTTGTATGTACACTGAGAGCTTATGCACCTGAGACAAATTACTTGTGTGTCCAACCAGACTTGGCCAATAAAGAATTTTGTTCTGTTCTGTTCTGTTCTGTTCTGTTCTGTTCTATTCTATTCTATTCTATTCTATTCTAAATAAAGATTCTATTCTATTCTATTCTATTCTATTCTATTCTATTCTTAATCTTTCCTATTCTTCTTTCCCATTCCATTCCATTCTATTCCATTCCATTCTTATTATTCTATTCTGTTCTATTCTATTCTGTTCTATTCTATTCTATTCTATTCTATTCTATTCTATTCTATTCTATTCTATTCTATTCTATTCTATAATTGTTAAATTTCTCCTTAATTCCAAGTTGCTTCTCTCCTTGATTAGTTTCCATCCATTGTTTCTTGTCTTGCCCTCTGGTGCTTTGGAGAATAATTTGACCCCCTCTTCTTGTTGGCAGCCCCTCAAATACTGGGATACTGCTATCATGTCACCCCTAGTCCTTCTGTTCTCTAAACTAGCCAAACCCAATTCCTGCAGCTGTTCTTCATATGTTTTAGTCTCCAGACCTTTAATCATCTTAGTTGCTCTTCTCTGCACTTTTTCCAAAGACTCAACAATTCACCAGTAACAGTATTCCAGCACCTGAGGGGCTGCCACAAAGAAGAAGGGGTCGATTTATTTTCCAAAGCACCAGAAGGCAAGACAAGGAACAATGGATAGAAAAGGAGAGAAGCAACCTAGAATTAAGGAGAAACTTCCTACCAGCGAGGACAATCAACCAGTGGAACAGCTTGCCACCAGAAGTTGTGGGTGCTGCTCCATCACTGGAGGTTTTTAAGAAGAGTTTGGACAGCCACTGGTCTGGAATGGTATAGGGACTCTTGCTTGAGCAGGGGGCTGGACTAGAAGATCTTCAGGGTCTTCTAGTCCAGCCTCCTTCCCCTCCACACCCCAAGGTTGGAAAAAGTGATCCCATGGACCCCAGGGCATTGCAACGGTCATAAATGCATGCCTGTTGCCAAGTGTCTGAATGTTGATGTGGTCCTGGCCGTGAGATGGTCTTTTCTTCAAAAAGGGAAACGAGAAGAATCCACAGAACCAGTTATGACTTCTCCTTAGAATGCTTGGTTTATTTAGATGCAGCTGGGTCATCTGGAAGCCATATGGACGGGACAAAAGCTTGACATCTCGGCTGATCCTTTCTAATGCAAGATAATGGTTAGCCATTATCTAGAACAGCCCAGTAAGCTCTTAGATCCCGGCCGTCTACCTTACAGCATCCCGTTACTTCACATCCGGGCCTTGTCCACCACAATCACTGTCTCCAAACGATGGGGGTGCACGCATCCCAGGCCCCAAATATTTGCCTTTCTATTTTGCTGACCCTCGCCTGCAGGGAGGAGTCAGCCCCCTCCTTGAATCAGAGGGGCTGGGTTGCTTCTCCTTAATCTGTGCTGCTCCATCCCTACTTTTCTCTGGATTCCCTTTCAAAGCCATGCGTAGATAGCAATAGCAGTCAATCAATCAATCAATCAGAATAGAGCTGGAAGAGACCTTGCAGGTCTTCTAGTCCAAAAAAGAAAAGAGAAAGAAAGAAAGAAAGAAAGAAAGAAAGAAAGAAAGAAAGAAAGAAAGAAAGAAGGAAGGAAGGAAGGAAGGAAGGAAGGAAGGAAGGAAGGAAGGAAGGAAGGAAGGAAGGAAGGAAGGAAGGAAGGAAGGAAGGAAGGAAATGAGAAAGGAAGAAAGAAAGAAGCAAGGAAGAAAGAAGAAAGAAAGAAAGAAAGAAAGAAAGAAAGAAAGAAAGAATGAAAGAAAGAAAGAAAGAAAAGAGAAAGAAAGAGAGAAAGAAAGAAGAAAGGAAGGAAGGAAGGAAGGAAGGAAGGAAAGGAGGAAAGGAGGAAAAAAAAGAGGGAGGGAGGAAGGAGAAATGGGGAGGGAGGAGAAGGAAGAAAAGAAGGAAAGAAGGAAGGATAGAAGGAAGCGAGGGAGGGAGGGAGGGAGGGAGGAAGGAAGGAAGGAAGTTGTTTTTTTTAATAGCAAGTTGGCCAATCTGGCTTAGGTCAAATTTTGCCATAACAGCAATTTCTATTTTTGAAATTTCTCTCTTTCTTTCTTTCTTTCTTTCTTTCTCTCTCTCTCTCTCTCTCTCTCGCTCGCTCGCTCGCTCTCTCGCTCTCATTCTCGCTCTCTCACTCTCCTTTTTCTCTCTGTGTCTGTTAATATAATATACATTATATTAATATAATATATAAAAGGCAGAGAGAGAGAGGACTTTTAAAAATAGAAAATGCCATTATGGACTTCTTTTATGAAATAAATAAATCATCCTTGCCCAAGACATTAAGAGGCCAACTCCCATCTAAGATCAGCCAAACACAGCTTCGTCAGGGAGCCCCCCCCCCTCAACTCAAGAAGCCTTAATTACAGAAACAACGATGGGACATGCAGTACCGGGCCGCAGCACGCCAGCAACTGGTCCGCACAAACAAGCAAAGCCCCATCCACGGGATGCAGGCAGCACACAAAACCACGCACCCTCCGGTCCGCGGAAAAATCTCTCTCCACGGGGCCTCTGTTCTAGTCCAATCTCCTGCCCAAGTCAGAAGACCTTATTGCATCCCAGAGAAATGGCTGTCCACTTTTCTTGAAGGCTTCGGGGGTCCAGTCTTTGTATCCCAATCCACCCATCCTCCAGCAGTTTCCTCCCATTGTACAGTAGCATCATGATAGACACCAACAGGACAAGCCCGTGGAGTCCTTGGTCCTCTCTTCGCTTAATTGTTTCCTTGTGCGTGCTTCATTGCCAGTCTAGAGAACACCTTCAGTAGTTAAGGGTTACCTAGACTGGTGATGAAATGTCTTCCAGAAAACAACTAAGTTCAGAGAGCACCAAGGATGCCTCATTTAAATTCTTAGCTACAAATATTCTCCCCTCCGTTTTAACATTGCTAGACGAAGAAAAAGCTTTTGGAAGAACCGTGGTGGCACAGTGGTGGGAATGCAGTTATTGCAGGCTAACTCTGCCCACCACCAGCAGTTCGAGCTTGACCGGCTCAATATTGACTCAGCCTTCCATCCTTCCGAGGTTGATAAAATGAGGACCCAGATTGTTGGGGAAAACAGGCTGACTCTGTAAACCGCTTAGAGAGGGCCGTAAAGCACTGTGAAGCAGTACATATGTCTGAGTGCTATTGCTATCTAAGCCCCGGTGGCACGGTGGTGAGAATGCAGCATTGCAGGCTAACTGCCCACTGCTAGCAGTTCGATCCTGACCGATTCAAGGTTTATTCTGCTTTTTGTCCTTCCGAGGTCGGTAAAACCAGCAGCCAGATTTCACAGTTCATCCTGGAGCTATAGAAATTCTCTTCTTTGGGAGACAAAATCTATTCCATCTGCTCTATCATCAATTCCCAGAGTATTTATAAAAATGCAAGGAAGCAGTCTGGGGCCCATCTCAGAGATTATAAGGTCCTATCTGCTGCTTCAGCCCCTATCAATCAAAAAAACCCATTGTCAGATTATACACACAGCTGAGGATCTGGAACACGTGAACAATATATGGTATCTATAGTAGAATTCATTCTCAAAGGTGGTTTTTGAATTGCCCCACCCACCCCCAAATTTTTGACCAGCATTAATCATTTAATCTGCTCCACAAGCCTACAAGGTCATAGGTACCAATTTGATTATTGCCTATGCAATGCAATTCAGAAACATTTAAAATAATACGATAAAGTTAAAGAAAAGCAGTATTTTGTAGGAAATTTTTTAACTCTCTGTTCTGTTTTAAGGAAATATCCATTGTTGCATGGGAATTTTATTTTAAAAAAATGCAAGCTTCTAGAGATCTTCGTTAGATCAGGACACACACACTAAATGAACGGTTGTAAGCCAAGAATTACCTGGGCTTGGTCTAAATCTATGTTCCCTGCTCTACTCAGACAACCCAGCACAAGATTCCCTGCTTTCATGTCTGGATTTATCCAATAAAATGAACTCAGTGCCAACATTGGGATCAAAGCAATGAGTAGAACAGAACAGAAGCGGGCAGTTGCCATAGTCGTTCCTCCCTAGCAACGATTAAAAGGGGAGGCGGAATTCCAGATTATAAAAATAATAAGAACATACTGTTACACCAAGTACGATAGCTCTAAGATCAAGGCAAAAATGTCTGGGTCAGCAAAACCCAGAGAGACGAAGGTGAAGCCCCACCATGACGTTAACCTGAATTTGTGGAATTAAAATGGACCTGTGCATGAAACTTCCTTAATAAAAACTGTCGACGTGCATTCTGTTTTTGAAAAAAAAAGGCAAATAAACATAGAAGAAATATATAAAGGAGTAACCTGAGACACGTATGTTCGATGGTAAAACATCTGGAAGTCTTTAAGAAGAGACTGGACAGCCATTTGTCTGAAATGGTATAGGGTTTCCTGCCTGAGCAAGAGGTTGGACTAGATGACCTCCAAGGTCCCTTCCAACTCTGTCTATTCTATTCTATTCTATTCTATTCTATTCTATTCTAAATAAAGATTCTATTCTGTTCTGTTCTATTCTATTCTATTCTATTCTATTCTATTCTATTCTATTCTATTCTACTCTACTCTACTCTACTCTAATCTATTCTAAATATTCTATTCTATTCTATTCTATTCTATTCTATTCTACTCTACTCTATTCTATCCTAAATAAAGATTCTATTCTATTCTATTCTATTCTATTCTATTCTATTCTATTCTATTCTATTCTATTCTACTCTACTCTACTCTACTCTATTCTATTCTATTCTATTCTAAATAAAGATTCTATTCTGTTCTGTTCTGTGCTATTCTATTCTATTCTATATTCTATTCTATTCTATTCTATTCTATTCTATTCTATTCTACTCTATTCTATTCTATTCTAAATAAAGATTCTATTCTATTCTATTCTATTCTATTCTATTCTATTCTATTCTATTCTACTCTACTCTACTCTACTCTAATCTATTCTAAATATTCTATTCTATTCTATTCTATTCTACTCTACTCTATTCTATCCTAAATAAAGATTCTATTCTATTCTATTCTATTCTATTCTATTCTATTCTATTCTATTCTACTCTACTCTACTCTACTCTACTCTATTCTATTCTATTCTATTCTAAATAAAGATTCTATTCTGTTCTGTTCTGTGCTATTCTATTCTATTCTATATTCTATTCTATTCTATTCTATTCTATTCTATTCTATTCTATTCTACTCTATTCTATTCTATTCTAAATAAAGATTCTATTCTATTCTATTCTATTCTATTCTATTCTATTCTATTCTATTCTATTCTACTCTACTCTACTCTACTCTACTCTACTCTATTCCATTCAGGGGGTTGGACTACAAGACCTCCAAAGTCCCTTCCCACATTATTATTATTATTATTATTATTATTATTATTATTATTATTACTATTACTATTACTATTATTATTATTATTCTATTTGCGAACATCCAATGGAGGTCCTCAGTCAAAAGCACGGTTGTCCCAAAGATGCTTTTTAAAAAGGGAACTGCACTTTCTTTGTTCTTCCTTGAAGAGCTTTCGCTTCTCATCCAGGAAGCTTCTTCAGGAGAGGGGATGGGAAGGATTTATATCCCTTCTAATAATGGGGAAGCCAGATTTATTTAACAAAGCGGGTTGCTAACTTATTAACTGCAGCAATTCATTTAACAACTGCAGGAACCAAACCAAAACTCCCTTAGCAAATGTCTCACTCAGCGACGGAACTTTTGGGCTGAAGTGTGATTGCACGTCGAGGGCTACCTGAGTAAATAAATGTCTAAGTTCTCCTACGATTTTTCGTTCCTAGGTGTGTTTTGGCTCCAATAACCTTCTGGGCTGCAGGACTTTGCCAAGCTCCTGCAGGGAGACCTGCCTGTTTAATTGGCCACTCAAGCAGAAGAATACATGGTCCACCTCCCCATATGTTTCCGCTATTAAAAATCCCCATAGTGCTCTCTGCTTGAAGAGAGGAAGAAGAAAAAAGAAGTCTCCGACGTACTAAACACAGCTCCCATTTAGGTCATCCGATAATTCCCTGTCTCAATACGTTCAGGACCATCGAAAGCCAATCACGGTTGATTAAATGTTTCATTTTCCAATTGGGCTGCCATTAGTTATGGAAATAATGAAAAGGGCCCTGCTCTAATGAAGAGCAGATCGGGGGCTAAAAAAAGAATCTCCTGAAACATTTGCTTCTCGTGACATCCGTGAGAAGCAAAAACAAAATACTGGAGAGAGGATATTGCGGAAAAACTATACCAGTGGTGGCGAACCTATGGCACGGGTGCCAGAGGCGGCACTCAGAGCCCTCTCTGTGGGCACGCGCGCCGTCACCCAGTCCTAGGCCTTCAGCTGGGTTTTATAAAACCTTTTCGCTTTAGGCCTCCGCCGCCGTGTCCAAAAAAAAACGGTTCAATCAATCAAGGGGGGACATGATAGCAGTCTTCCAATATCTCAGGGGCTGCCATAAAGAAGAGGGAATTAAGCTATTTTCCAAAGCCCCAGAAGGCAGGACAAGAAGCAATGGGTGGAAACCAATCAAGGAGAGAAGCAACCTAGAACTAAGGAGAAACTTCCTGACAGTGAGAACAATCAATCAGTGGAACAGCCTGCCTCCAGAAGCAGTAAATGCTCCAAGACTGGAAGTTTTTAAGAAGAGACTGGACAGCCATTTGTCCGAAATGGTGTAGGGTTTCCTGCCTGAGCAGGGGGTTGGACTAGATGACCTTCAAGGTCCCTTCCAACTTTACTACTATTACTATTACAATCAGTCAATTTCAACTTCTCGCGGGAAAAAAAAAAGATCTTGCAAAGTTGGAATTGATTGATTGAACTTTTTAGTCCCACCCAGTCTGCCGTTACCACCGCAGCCACGCCCACCCAATGGGCCACACCCAGCCAATGGGCCACACCCACCCGGCACCCGACGATGTATAAGTGGGTTTTGGGTTACAGTTTGGGCACTCGGTCTCTAAAAGGTTTGCCATCACTGACCTAAGTACCCAACAAAGTGATTTCCTTCCGTTCGGAGTGACTTCGTTCCAAACGGCTAAAGTAGGAGTGCTTGACGACTCACAATTGAGTCCAAAGTTTCCGTTGTTCAGCGAGACACTTGCTAAGTGGATTTGTCCCATTTTGCAAACATTCTCGCCCCCGTTGCTAAACGAATCCCTGCAGTGGTGAAGTTAGTGACACGGTTGTTAAGTGACTCTGGATTTTTCCCCGTTGATTTTGCTTGTCTGAAGGTCACCCAAAGTGAACACAGGACCCCCGGGACAACCGTCATCAATGTGAGTCCTCTCCCAAGCGTCTGAATTTTGATCACGGGACCGTGAGGATGCGGCAACGGTCGTGAGTGTGACAAACTCTGTGCCGTTGTAACTTTGAACAGTCACTAAACGAACTACTGTAAGTTGAGAGCTATCTGTACATGAAAGTGGACCCTGGGTTAAAAAGACGGAGCAGTCAAGAAAGAATGGCAGTGTGGCTTACCTCGCCAATTAGTCACTTTACGTAGGGATTTATGTCTCACAAGGAAGGGATGCAATTTTGACAAGAACCCTATAAAACAAATTTCTGGGGAATGGTGAACCAAAAGTAGAAAAGTAGAGCTGACTCTAGGGCAGGGGGTCTTCAAACTGGGCCCTTTTTTGATTCATGGATTTCAACTCCCAGAATTCCTCAGCCAGCGTGCCTGGCTGAGGAACTCTGGGAGTTGAAGTCCATGAGTCATAGAAGGGCCGAGTTTGAAGACCCCTGCTCTAGGGAGAATTAAAAGCCAGCAGGTGGACTGGCTTTTTGTAATTCCTCTCTGGACAAGGAGGGGACTTTGAATTACCCACAAGTGCTCCAGAGAGATGTTCTTCATATAGTCTCTGGAAGGTTTAAAGCTCTTGGAGACACTAAACTCAGTAGTGGGATTCAGTCTGTTTGCACCAGTTCGGTAGAACTGGCAGCTAAATTTTGCTGCATTCAGAGAATTGGCTAGTTTCCAGAAGTCCAGTTTAGGCCTCAGAGGCCTGAAGGAGGCCTCCCAGGCCTAGAACGGCCCACCAGAAATATGTGATGCCATTTCCAGAAGACAGTTCTAGGCCTCAGAGGCCTGGATGGGGCCTCCCAGGCCTAGAACGGCCCACCAGAAGTGCATAGATGCCACTTCCGGAAGTCCGCTCTAGGCCTCGGAGGCCCAGGCCTGCATTGAATAAGAGAACCGGTTGTTCAGGTATTTGAATTCCACCACTGACTAAGCTTGTATACATCCCTGTCAAGTGCCAAGGAAATCTGAAGATCCAGCCAGTTCAAATGGGTATAAAGATTTATTGCAAGCTCAAGCTGTCTACAAGAACCTGGCCAACTAACAGCCAAGGGAAATGTGTGGAAGATAAGAAAGGCATTCAAGGTGGGCTGTACTTAGATCTCTTGTGGGTATGAAGAGATTCGGGACTAACGACATGTTTGACCCCTCTCTCAGGCTCAGCCTGGTCGTCTCCTACACATCTTTTCCTAATCATTTGAAACAAGAGATTGCTTGTTAATTGCTTTTCAGCTACTGGATTGACAATTTTGACAGGAGAAAGTGATTTTCATTCAGTCCTTACTGAAAAAAGGTTTTAAATGTAAGTTTTAAGGATTTAATTGTTTTTCTAGAATCAGTAGCAAAAAGGGTGGTTAAGTTAGGATTTTGGAAAGAATAGAATGCAGAACAGAACAGAATGTAAGAATAGAATAGAATAGAATAGAATGGAATGGAATGGAATGGAATGGAATGGAATGGAATGGAGTGGAGTGGAGTGGAGTGGAGTGGAGTGGAGTGGAGTGGAGTGGAATGGAATGGAATGGAATGGAATGGAATAGAGCAGAATAGAGCGGAATGGAATGGAATGGAATAGAAGCATGAGGAACACCAGCAAGCCCTTATATTCCTGGTCTGAGCATCTCTACACCAGGACACAAATAGGAGAAACTAGAAATGTTAACATGGGAACACAAACAGGATCTGTTAGGCATCATGGACACAAAGCCGAGGTCAAGCATGAAAGACCAGGTCTACATGCGAAGGTCCCGTTAAACTGATTTGTTGTTAAAACACCTATACGCAGGAATCTTCTCAACTAACCGCCAGCACCTGCTTCGAGTTAGTTAAGAATCAAGGGAATTCAAGGCAGACTGGACTTAGTTTGATTGTGATTACGTAGGGATTCTAGGCTGATCCCTCTCTTGACTCCACCTCAGGAGTCACTCCGTCTTCTACTTCAGGGGAAGGTTAGAACTGAAAGGTAGAACTTGCTTAAAAGCAACACACCCAACAGAAAGGGAGGTGCAGCCCACTTGGTATGTAAATAAATCATCCACCAGTGGGGGGGGGGATTAATGTTTCTGAATATGGAAAGTATCTGGTTGTGATGGAAAGAGGTGATGAAGCAGGGTGAAACAGGCTGCAAATGTTGGTGATAATCTAAATGTAACACGTGGGAGAACATGTGAGGAACTGGTGTTAAACTGACATTGTGCTCTAAGTCAAAGAGAACTTTTACATGACGTGCCGATGGCATATGATACTGGCTAAATTGTCTAAAATATACGAAGCCACTTCAAACCAGTGTTGGAAGTGTGAAAAAGGAGAGGGAATGTATTATCGTGCATGGTGGACTTGTGAAAAAAGAAGGCAAAAAAAAAAGAGGGGAGGAAAGAGGCAAATTCATACAACAAAGCAAATATTATTCCAGACTAACACCATGATGAAATCAGAATTGTTTCTATACTGAGTTGAGGACAAGAATTGGAAAAGAAATATGGGGAATAAATATGGTAGATGTTAAGTGCGGCAAGATTATGGAATGCCAACTGTTGGAAAAGAAATGCCTACGGAGAAAAATTGGATTATGAAATTAACTGAACTTAATTGAACCCGTTCAGTCAGAGGGGGGGACAAAGATTTTTCTGAAAGACTAAAACTAAGACTTTTTTGTTCAGAAGAGAGAAAAAAATGAATTGATGATTTGGGGTTTAAAAAAGGATGAAGAGGGAAGGGAAAAGATGAAGATGATAATTACTCAATAGAAAGAAAACTGAAAACTGATCATTGTATGTATCCTTATTTTTAACCGTTGCCTTCCTTTTTTCTCTTTTCTTACTTTCTATCTTTCTGGTGGGTTTTACTGTATTGAAAAATTCTAATAAACATATCTATTTATTCAAAAAAGAAAGAAAGAAGGAAAGAATGGGGACAGTGAAGTCATTATTACATTAATAGCAGTAGTAGGAATTAAGTGTATGTGCCAGCCAATTCCTGACAACTCTGGCAGTTACAAATAAAAAAAAAAGTTAAAAATAAGAAAAAAGTGCAACGGTAGATAAAAATGAAGAATGACAGTGGGAAAGGTGACGATAAAACAGAATGGAATGGAACAGAACAAAACAGAACAGAATAGAATAGAAAATATAGAATAGAATGGAAGACTAGACTAGATTAGACTAGATTAGATTAGACTAGACTAGACTAGACTAGACTAGTATAGAATAGAATAGAATAGAATAGAATAGAATAGAATAGAATAGAATAGAATAGAATAGAAATATAGAATAGAATAGAAAATTATAATAGAATAGAATAGAAATATAGACTAGACTAGACTAGACTATCAATTACAAGAAATATAGAGTAGAGTAGAGAAGACAAGAGTAGACTAGAGTAGAGTAGAGTAGACTAGACTAGTATAGAATAGAATAGAATAGAATAGAATAGAATAGAATAGAATAGAATATCCTTTATTGCCAAATGTGATTGGATACACTAGGGCAGTGATGGCGAACCTTTTAGAGACCGAGTGCCCAAAACCCGCCCCTGCCTCCCCACCCACTCCCACTCTGCACCCCGCCCACCCGCATGGCCACCACCACCTCCATGGCCCACCGCAGATCACCCAAGCAGCTCAGCAGCGCCATGGAGGCCACGCCCTCCGCCAATGCCCTGCAGCATCATCTGCATGTGACAGGGCGTGAGCGCAGAGTCTTGTCTCCGCTGCCTGGCTGCCATGCCCTTGGCTGTGCTGCTCTGCGTGGACCGCGCTCGGGGGCAACTCTCCTCCAGGGGGGCTGCTGGTGAGGAGGAGGGGGCCACGGGGGAAGGTGGGACTGGGGTGACAATGCACGTACCCACAGAGAGGGCTCTGAATGCCACCTCTGGCACGCGTGCCATAGGTTCGCCACCACTGCACTAGGGATTTGTCTCCAGTGCATAAGCTCTCAGTGTACATACGCAGAACCAAGTGTTAAGTCATAGATGATAAATCATAGTTACAATCATAAGACATAAACAACAAGTGATAAACCGTAAGATACCAATAGGAGAAAATAGTAGGTAAGATGAGAAGGATAATATTAATACAGCCCTACTACATGGATACATTTAGGTATAAGACAATGCTGTGGGAATTGGGTGTTCGGCAGAGTGATACAATGGCGGGAGAGGGACTGTCTTTGTGTGTAGTTGGTTTGGTATGCAATGCCCTATAGCTGCACCTGAGGGGAGCAATTGAAACAGATTACGTCCAGGATGTCAGGGGTCTGTAGATATTTTCTCAGGCTAGGAGCATGAAGAAATCAATTCACGTAGTCCAAACAGGGAAATAACTCACCCTGTGTTTATTTATTTTATTTCTAAATCAGCTCACCCAGTTCTCACAAAGAAGCCACTCTAGTGATTTTGGCAGATCTGTGCCCTCCCAAAAGGATGAACCATCCAATTCAGTTCCTCCCAAACCCTTCCATTGTTTAAAAGGAGAAATTCAATGTCAATTATCCCGGAGCTGTTTCTGACCAACAGAGAGGAATTGAGTTGATGGACTGAAGTTGTCAGGTGCCTTAGGAGACAGCAAGCATGTCATCACAGAGATCAACACAACTCAGCGGGAAAGGCAGGGAGAAGACAACCCTTAGCTTGGATTTCAGAAAGGAAGATTCTAATAATTTAACTCAGGCAAAAGGTGGACCACGTACCACGATCAAACGCCTGAAGGATAAACGCATCTGAAAAGGATGTGAATGTCTAAAACGGGACATATTGGACTTCAGCGATCATTTGAGGAGTGAAAGGAAAACTACATGAAATGAAAGCAGAGGCCGACAGCTGAGAAATATTAGCTGGTAGTAGGAGTAGGAGATTTTGGAGAGTATGGAAGCGTGATGGCTCAGCGGTTAAAGATGCTGAGTTTGTCAGCTGGAAAGCTGGGAGTCAGGGTTCAAGTCCCAAGTGCTGCAGGACAGGGTGAGCTCCCATTCCTTGCCTCAGCTCCTGCCCATCTAGCAGTTTCAATGCATGCAAATGCAACGAGATCAATTGGTACTACTTCAGTGGGAAGGTAACAGCAGTGGCAGCGCCTGCATGAGACTCGCTAGCACCACCTTGAAAACGGGGTAAAAACAGGTCACTGCACAGCAAAAACGGGGTGGTGCTAGTGAGTGTCATACGGGCATTGCCACCACCCCATTTTTGCTGCACAGTGTCCCGTTTTCACCACAGCAATGGCGCCCCATTTTTGCCATGCAGTGCCCCATTTTTGCCACAGCAGGGATGCTAGTGTGAGCGCACGCACACATGTGCATGCCCTGGTTAGCCTGTTCTGCAGCCTGCTGGCCAGCAGGCCACAGCCCGATAGTGGGCAGTGGCCCACAGGTTGGGAACCTCTGGGCTAGATCAAGGCACCTCAAAAGCTTCCAGCTACTCTGCTCCTTTGCATAGCCACACACAAGTCCCAGTGAGTCCTTCATCCAAAATAAAGAATAATTCTGCCCTTTATGCTATGCTGGTAGAAGAAAGGGATTTAAGTTTTGTATGTTGCAATATATGCAGTTTGTATTTTATACAGGTAGTGCTTGACCTACAACAGTTCGTTGAATAACCGTTCAAAGTTACAATGGCACTGAAAAATGTGACATAGGACCGTTTTTCACCCTTATGACCATTACAAGCCTCCCCATAGTCACCTGGTCAAAATTCAGATGCTTGGCGAATGACTCATATTTAGGACGGTTGCAGTGTCCTGGGGTCATGTGTGATCCCCTTTTGCGACCTTTTGACCAGCAAAGCCAGAATCACTTCACAAGTGTGTTCCTATTTTAACAACTGCAATGATTCACTTAACAACTGTGGCAAGAACATGGGACAAAACCAGTGGGGGGATTCAGCCGGTTAGCACCGGTTCAGCAGAACCGGTAGCTACATTTTGCTGCATTCGGAGAACCGCTGCCTTCCAGAAGTCCAATCTAGGCCTTAGAAGCCTGGAGGAGGCCTCCCAGGTTTAGAACGGCCCACCAGAAGTGCGTGGATGCCACTTCCGGAAGTCCGTCCTAGGCCTCGGAGGAATGGAGGAGGCCTCCCAGGCCTAGAACAGCCCACCAGAAGTGCATGGATGCCACTTCCAGAGGTCTGTTCTAGGCCTTGTAGGCCTAGAGGAGGCCTCCCAGGCCTAGAACAGCCCACCAGAAGTACATGGATGCCACTTCTAGAAGTCTGTTCTAGGCTTCAGAGGCCCAGGCCTGCTGAGAAACAAATACATACTGTGGTTTTATTATTCTGGCAGGGGAGAAATGATTTTAAAGAAAAACAGATATAAACATTCTCAATGGGAAAGCACTGAAATTATGAATGATGTGAAGCAATTCTGAAAAACCAGGGACAGGAGAGAACCGCAGTTGTTGAGAAGGGCCAGTGCCTGAACGTTGCTCGCACATTAGCCCGGTACAATCCGCCGAAGCAAAACCTCAAAGCTTGCAAGTGAGAAGCCCGTGAAACGCATCTCTGAGCATCTATGAAAACCTCAAGGTCACGTGGCCTCACTTAGCGATCACAAAAATAGGCCTGGTCTTGCTGTGGTCTCCTGGCACACGTCTAAGAAGCTTTTAAGACGATTATGATGAGACGCCGTTCCTTTAAACCGTTGTAAGATACTTTAGGGATAAAATTTAAACAGGCCCACCATTGAACAAGTCCAACTCTACCGTACGGGCTCCTCTTCCATAAGTTCAACGTGAAAACTGGAGTTACGTGGATTTCTTGAAATCCCCTTGTGCCCCAATTCCCTTCTGGGGGCCTGCTAGAAATTAATGAATGAATGTATATATTGAAAACACGTTTTCTCCTCCTCCTCCTCCTCCTCCTCCTCTTAGTCCACCTTTCCTACCTTCTCTACGTCCTCCTCCCTCTCCTCTTCCACTTTTTCCTCCTCTTCCACCTTCTCCTCCTCCTCCTCCTCCACCTTTAAGTCCTCCACCCCTCGTCTTCCTTGTCCTCTTCCACCTTCTCTTCTTCTTTCCCCATCTTCCTCTTTCTTCTCCTCCTCCTCTCCACCTCTTCCCTTCCTTCTCCTCCTCCTCCTCCACCTTTTAAGTCCTCCACCCCTCGTCTTCCTTGTCCTCTTCCACCTTCTCTTCTTCTTTCCCCACCTTCCTCTTTCTTCTCCTCCTCCTCCCCACCTCTTCCCTTCCTTCTCTTCCTGCTCCTCCTCCTTCTCCTCATCTTCTCTCTCCCCTTCCTCTTCCTCCTCTTCTTTCTCTTCCTCCTCCTCCTCCTCTTCCATCTTCTCTCCTCCTCTTCCTCCCCCTCCTCTTCCCCACCTTCCTCCTCTTCCTTCTCCTCTTCCTCCTCCTCCTCCTCTTCCTCCTTCTCCTCTTCCTCTCCCTCCCCCTACATTTCCTCCCCTTTCTCCTCCTCCTCCTCCTCCTCCTCCTCCTCCTCCTCCTCCTCCGCTTTTCTTTTTAAAGAAACAATTTCTTACGTTATTCAGCCTTGAAGTATAATTATTATTAAGCAAGTACAAGTCAGTACATTCCCCATTCTGGGACTGCATTGTTCCTGCTGATCTATCCTTCTGCCATATGCGGGAAAAGTCTGATCTAGTTATCCACAAAAGTCACACCATATTCCGCAATATTCCGTCACGCCACCCCGACAGTCTGTCATTTTCTAGCAGGGCCAGATGAGAGGAGGGGGCAAGAAGGAGGCTGGCAGAGATGATCCTGCTTAACTGAGAAGCCCACAATGATGGTTACTTGGAGGCTGAGGGGAAAGAGAAGATTTCCCCCTCTGATACTGCCCAGATCTTAGAGAAACCCACAATGATGGTTACTTGGATGCTGAGGGGAAAGAGAAGATTTTCCCCCTCTAATACTGCCCAGATCTTAGAGAAACCCACAATGATGGTTACTTGGAGGCTGAGGGAAAGAGAAGATTTCCCCCTCTAATACTGCCCAGATCTTAGAGAAACCCACAATGATGGTTACTTGGAGGCTGAGGGAAAGAGAAGATTTCCCCCCTCTAATACTGCCCAGATCTTAGAGAAACCCACAATGATGGTTACTTGGAGGGTGAGGGGAAAGAAAATTTCCCCCCTCTAATACTGCCCAGATCTTAGAGAAACCCACAATGATGGTTACTTGGATGCTGAGGGGAAAGAGAAGATTTCCCCCTCTAATACTGCCCAGATCTTAGAGAAACCCACAATGATGGTTACTTGGATGCTGAGGGGAAAGAGAAGATTTCCACCCTCTAATACTGCCCAGATCTTAATGAAAGGTGAAGAGGGGCTTGTGTGTGTAAAATGTGTTTCTGTACACAAAGCTTCCTGTAGCACACACGGTATTTGTTTCTCATAATAATGCAGGTAATCCTTTATTTACAAGCCCAACATTTCTGCCGCTAGTGCTTCACAAGAGGGCAGATCCTTCAGATTGGGGGGGGGGGGAAATAGGCATCTTGGTTAAATTTCATTTAAGGGCTGAAGTACTTTAAAAGGTGATAAAACTAAACGTCCACCGTCAGTTGCTACGCAAGCATATTTCTGTCTATCACCTTTGCGAGACATTCAAGACCAAGACAGATCATCCTCTATTTAGAACCACAGTTGAGCACAAAATGTCTGCGGCGAAGTGAGACAGTTGCTAAGCAAGTTTTGCCCCATTTTGCAACCTGTCTTGCCATAGCTGTTAAATGAATTGTAAATTAAGTTAGTGACACAGTTGTTAAGGGTATCTGGCTTCCCCCATTGACTTGACTTGTCGCAAAAGGTCCCCCAGGGACACTGCAACCATCATAAATATGAGTCAGTTGCCAAGTGTCTGAATTTTGATCACATGACCACAGGGAAAGCTGCAACGGTCGTAAGGGTGAAAACCAATCACAAGTCCCTGTTTTCCGTGCTGTTGTAACTCCGAACGGTCACGAAACGAACAATTGTTAAGTCAAGGACTACTTGAGGAGGAGGAGAGTCTATGTCAGGGGTTTTCAAACTCCGCCCTTTTATGACTCATGGACTTCAACTCCCAGAATTCCTCAGCCAGGCACTACTACATCCGCACTGAGATTTTGTTTTGCGCCCTACAATCATTTCAGTTTAATTTTTAGGCAGCCAACACAGCACACGCTCAAACTCACATCGATTGACAGCAACTTCTGAAAAAGGCTGACATGTCAGAAGATCTTTTTTTCTTCTTCTTTACGATAAAAAAAAAAAACTCCCCGAAAATTAGCATTTCAACTTTTCAAGGGCAACTTATAGGGCTGGCCCACGCTGTGTGATTCACTGCGACTCTCTGCAGTTTTTTTACCATGAAGGAAGAGAAGAGTTGTCGGGGAAGCAAACACAAATATAGACAGAATGGAGCATTTCAACTGCCCTCCTGCATGAGCCAAAGAATAGCCGGGGTTATCCTACACTCGAACCAAAAAAAGAACTCAACACTCCAGGGGACTTCAGGCCAAAACCACTGCACATTTGGATGAAAAGTGATGCCATCCATTTTACTCTCCAGAAGTGGTGGACAACCAGTTCCTAAAGAATAGCAAGAGGTATTTTTTGGATGTAGCCACCAGATTGTAGCAGAAGGGGAGGCAGAGCTGGGGAAGGAGTCAAGAGAAGAATCAGATGAGTCATTATGTTCCCACAACCATCTCCCGCCCCTCTTCGATTCTGTTCTGTCTTATGTAGGGCAAATTTAGCGATGACATTAGTTGACTACATTCTGGTGTCTTGGCATGAGCAAATAGATCAGCCTAACTGGAACGTAATGGTCAGCAGTGGGATTCAAATACCTGAACAACTGGTTCTCTGCATGGATGCCACTTCCGGTGGTCTGTTCTGGGCCTGGGAGGCCTTCCAGAAGTGGCATCCATGCATTTCCGGCGTTCTGTTATGAGCCTTGCGAAAAAGGGCTAAGCTATCAGCTGGTTTGCTGAAGTAAACAAAAACTTAGCTACCCATTCTACCGAACCGGTGCAAATGGCTGAATCCCACCACTGGTAATGGTGTGGTCCTGATTCTTCACATGGAGATAGCTCCCAAATAACCCAGGCCGGACTTTACAAATTATTTTTCCGTGATAATCATATGGATAAAGACCACGAGGTTAGGAATTGTCGGGCACAAAGGATCAGGACCGTGTCAAGTCACAATTCAGAAAGGATTCAGCCTCTACACAAGAATCTAGTCCCAACTAAAGTTCAGTAGTAAATTGGCACCAGTTCAGGGAATTCAATGGAATTCAAGAGGGGTTGGATTCTGTGATAACCCAGGGCACAGCACTGAGGCAATGCAGTCAGCTGGCAATTCAAACTGCCCTTGAATTGCTCCAAATTTTCCCCAAATGCTCCCACGTTTCTGGCAAGCCCCAGAACAAAGTAAGACACACACACACACCTTCAGCAGCCTCTAGCTGCAAGTAGTTTCACAAGTTTTTAACTCTTCAGGTAGGGAAAGTGTGTGTATGGAACAACCCGTCCTCCTTTAGGTTTTGACTCACACACAGCTAGATTAGAAGAGTAATTTACTCAAGGCCACGCAGATAACAAGGAAGGAAACGGTACAGTATGTCCAAAATCTAACCAGTTTGCGGAAACACAAGCTTGCCTGAGCAGTTTCAGAAGAGAAGCCAAAATTCAATCCGAGGTCTTTGAGCACCAAATCAAGTTTGTCAGCCAGTCCAATGGTCAGAGTTTCAGGGTTTCCAGGCAGAAATCACAACACAGAACAAGAGATCAGAGAGTTGTCTCCAAGATCAGCAATGGCACACAAAACTTCAAGAATTCAGTGTTCCCGACAAATGCCCCTCCCCACAGCGTCTGTTTTAAGTCTGTCTCCTTAACACTTAAGTCTGTCTTAAGTCTGTCTCCTTAAGTCTGTCTCCAGGTGTGTCTTATGGAAAGGGGTGGGATGCTCTCCTCCTGAGTAGTTGAGCCTGCCTGCGTTGTTCCCTCCTTGTCTCCATTATCCGTGCTCTGGGATCAGGAGGGGGTGGCCCTTGCTCATTGCCTGAACTCTGCCTCTCCTGTTCCTCCTGTTCCAATCCTGAAGGGCCCTGGCCTGCCTCGGCCTGCTCTCCCCACAGTCCTCTGAATCCACAGACACCTCTCCCTCAACCTCCCTCCGCTCCAGTTCCAGCTCATTTTCCTTCGCAGATTCAGGCTCCGACAGAGTCATGACAGATTCGGACCCTGTGTGGCAATGTTACGATGCTAAGCTGATGACATGCTTAACTCTGCCCCCACCAGCTCTGCCTGCTCTTCTCCTAGAGGATGCAAGCAGGTCGTGTTTTTCTTCATCTTAACACAGTGCACTCAACCGTTCATCATCTACTACAAGTAACAGCCGACTGCCCAAGGCAGCTATCGCCATAAAACTCAAACCTGCAAGATCCCCTTGCAAAAAAAGATGACTAATCGAATAAATTTTCCACAGCTGTTTTCCACCTTTTTTCCCCCCTTCTCCTCCCAGATCCCATCTAATCCCTGTTGTTGTTTTTTGTTTGTTTGTTTGTTTGTTTTTGAGGTCTAAACCAGGGATAGGCAACCTTGGCTCTTTTTATGACTCATGGACTTCAACTTCCAGAATTCCTGAGCCAGCATGGCTCAGCTCTCCCTTTTTGCTCAGCATGGCTGGCTCAGGAATTCTGGGAGTTGAAGTCCACGAGTCATAAAAGAGCCAAGGTTGCCTACCCTGGTCTAAACGGTCCAAAATTAAACCGGTTATTTTAGCCCTCTTTCTCGAAAGCCATCAAAACTCCCAAATCCTCCCAATTGAAACATCTTGGAGAAGACAAGAATAAAACCAGACTCCACACAATAAACAAACCACCATTTTCCTGTGAGTATAAGAATAAGCTTAAAAATTATCTTTAATCGATGCCAAGTATGAACAGAAGGTAAAAGTAACAGAAGCAGATAAACCTAAACCAAACCAGTTCAGTCATGGTTAACTCAAATCAATGATAATGTGATCATGAGGTACATTCTTGACCCAAAGTCGAAACAATTTGCACATCATGGAAATCAAAATACCCATTTGCTTTGTTGTCCTGATGGTACATTTGTCAGATAATCACTGTTTTGAGAAACCTTTCAAATTAATACTGACTCATTAAACTGAACTCTGAGTAGTAACCATGTACATTCCTACACACAGCATTATGTGCAAGCTAATGTACCAGGGGAGGGGAAATGTCTTATCATAACCCAGAAGGGAAAAACAAATTCAAATATTGTGTGTATGTGTGTGTCTGAAATTAGTCCTTAAAAATATCCTCTTTTTAACCTTGGTGTAAAAAGCAAAATATACATTTGATATTATAGAAATGTCCTGGAGACACTTAACCAAAGTGAAATATTTCCTCAAAGAATAGCAGGAAACGCTCAAAAATTGTAAATTAGATAGATCATGGCTGGAGAAATCAGGAAAGCTAATCAACACATCTCCTGATAAATTAAAATAAAAATCCCAAATTGAACACATGCAAGATATGACTCTTTTCTGATCATACATGCTTTTGGATGTATTGATATACCGTTCAGCATTGCAAAGAAAGAGAAACAGTTTTTTTATATATATATGCAGATGCATATATATATATGCAGATTTTCCAGCATATATATATATATATATATATATATATATATGTATATAAATTTCTTTTTCTGACAAAGAGTTAAAGAATTAAATTGGGAGACTAAGATGGCCATTTCGAGCTCATTCTGCTCTCTTCAGTTAGCCACACCCTTTATGGGTGTGGCTAACTGAAGAGAGCAGAATGAGCTCGAAATGGCCATCTTAGTCTCCCAATTTAATTCTTTAACTCTTTGTCAGAAAAAGAAATTTGGATATGTAAATGTTTCGCAGTTGCGACTTGAGCCTGCTTAACGCCCCTAGTTGGGGGGCTGCAGGGCAAAAGAGATTGTAAAAAGTATAACTGCAGTGTAGCAGTTAAAAATGTCAAGGTGTAATCAATCAGACCGGTCTGTCTGAAAAACTTCCCATATATATATTTCATAAAGGTGGTGATTAATTCCGATTAATACCTTTACTCCTCCAGCCATCAATCATCCACTCTGAAAATGGAAAATTATTATATTATTAATATTATATTAATAATACTAATAAAAATAACAACAAGACCGCTGCCCATTTCAATGGAGCACAAAACTAAAAGTCAAGCTTAAGAAATCATTTAATTTCAAACGAGCTTCTGATTTGTATGAAGGAGTTCAAAAAATTACTGTGGAAAATGCAGAATCAAAGTTCCATTTCCTAAAAGTGAGTTTGTGCCATTTCAAAAAAACACCAAAAACCTTTCTTGAAATTATACATGAATATAGGAACAACTGTCTTAAATATAACATGTGGTTGGGGAAGGTCCCAGTTTGGTATGTCAAATAATATGGTTAGGAAAAAGTCCATCAGCTTGCTTTATTTTTGTTGTGATTGTATGTTATATTTAAATGCATTAATAAGGGAAGGGGAGGGGGAGGGGGAGGAGGAGGAGGAGGAGGAGGAGGAGGAAAGAAGAAGAAGAAGAAGAAGAAGAAGAAGAAGAAGAAGAAGAAGAAGAAGAAGGAGGAGGAGGAGGAGGAGGAGGAGGAGGAGGAGGAGGAGGAGGAGGAGGAGGAGAAGGAGAAGGAGAAGGAGAAGAAGGGGGAGGAGGAGGAGGAGGAGGAGGAGGAGGAGGAGGAGAAGAAGAAGAAGAAGAAGAAGAAGAAGAAGAAGAAGAAGAAGAAGAAGAAGAAGAAGAAGAAGAAGAAGAAGAAGAAGAAGAAGAAGAAGAAGAAGAAGAAGAAGAAGGGGAGGAGGAGGAGAGAAGGAGAAGGAGAAGGAGGAGAGGTAGAGAGAGAAGGAGAGGGAAGAAGAAGAAGAATGTCTCCTGAGTCTCTCATTTTCCCTTCTGTCCTTGGATGGGCCAAATCAGGAGCAGAACATCCATGCTGGCCTTCCCCACTCCAAATGTGGCCCAGGTAGACTGAGGGGTCAACCATGAGGTCAACTGACCAGATGGGTCCCCAACTACCAACAAACATTCTTAGAAGCTAGCATTATTCTAATTCGGCAGAACTATACCACTTCTTTGGGCCCAACATGTCCTACAGAATACCTTCAACAACTAGTGAAGCCAGACATTGGTCTACTCCAGATAAACAGCAGATCGGATGTCCCACAGAGCAGCAGATAAAAGTAATTGTATAACTGAATGCTCTCTTGACATTGTAAATCCTCTCTTGGGGGTAACAGGGTAACCCCTTCAGTTTGCTCAAAGCCCTTCTCCCCGATATAGTAATTTTCCAGGTGGAGGGACGTTGGGGATCCCTCATTCAGATACGTCCTCACTCTCAGTCTAGTTGACTCCCAGCTTAGCTCTCTCTGTCTCTCTCTCTCTCTGTCTCTCTCTCTCTCTCTGTCTCTGTCTCTCTCTCTCTCTCTCTCTCTCTCTCTCTCTCTCTCTCTCTCTCTCTCTCCTCAGCGAGAACTAAACCTAGCTCTCCAAGACAACAACAAGCAACTTCATAACTTCATCTTCTCTCAACTTTCCCTTCCAGGACTTCCGTTCTCCAACTTCAACAAATCATCTTCTGTCTAGAGAAGCTTCTGAAAGGGTCTGAAGCTTCCATTCTCCAAGCCCTTGAAAATATTGCCCCTCTTAAAAGAAATGAGGTACTGAAGGGAGTATCTTGTTGACCTCCAACCTCAAGAAAGGGTCATGGTTCCCAAGCCAACGTTTGGATGGACTTAAGTTTCAGTTTTCAACTTAGTTTTCAAATTGCAGGCAACGGGGCAAGGACAAGAATGCCCTTCCACTTTCTCTCATTTAGATTGAAATCTCACTAACATTAAACGGGTTTAATATTTCTCTTCTCCTGCCCAATATTTACCTTTTTTCTTGAAAGTAAAGTCATATTGAAAGTAATAATTCGGTAACGTACTTCTGAGGTCTGCAAGGGCCATGCTAAAGGTGCTTAGAACATGAACACTTAGGATCTTGAATGTTTGGTTGGTATCTCTGAACCACCAGATGAATCCTAGCATCGATGTTTCATGTTTTTGCACCATGGGAAACTTTAGATCAAGGGGTCTTCAAACTTGGCCGTTTTATGACTTGTGGACTTCAACTCCCAGAATTCCAGTTCCGGAAGCCCACAAGTCATAAAAGGGCCAAGTTTGAAGACCCCTGCTTTAGATCCACATAGGATTCCTCCAATCACTTGGACCTCATTGAGACATGAGTTCTAACTCTACTCTCGCTGGTCCTCCCCCATCTGGAGCCCATCCTCACATGGACAATCTCCCATCTAAGGACACCTGTTCCTTAATCTATGGCTGAAAAGAAAATTAAGACACACACACACACACACCAACCCACCCACTCCCCCGGAAAGAAATTTGGGAAGACTCAGTTAACAGTCCGACGTACCTTCAGGTCTACAAAGACATGTCGGTACAGTGTAGTGCAAAGCCAAGTGTTTAGCAGAAAGGAAGAACTTTGCTAGATGTAATACATGACGGATGCCTACGCGATATGAGGTTATTGGCCTTATTCCATATTTACCTCATTCCTTTGCTGTGAATTATACATGAGGAAGCAAGGCTTATATTTCCCCCCCCCCAAGCTACAGCAAGCCCTAAAGATCGTCTCATCCTTGCCGAAAGCAAATAACCCAAAACCACCGCATGCAGCCGAAAGCAAATAACCCAAAACCACCGCATGCAGCGCTCTCTCTTCAACATGCAGAGTAAGGATTGGTACAGGAGCAGATAAATGCAGGTGTAGACCAGGGCTTTGCAACCTTTTCACCCATTGTACCACTTTTAGGATATGGCAATATCCGAGGACCACCAGTCGCCTAGCAAGGTGTCAAAAACTTGATGACCAAAAAAAAAAAAGTGATAAAGTACACGTAACCCTCGACTTAACCACAGTTTGAAAGAGGGTGGAAATGATGGGGCAGTTGGCTGGGAATTTCTAGCCTGGTGTTTGCAATGCTGCCATCTCTTCTGGCTTCCTGCAGGGAGGCTAGAAAAGTCCATCCTTTACATGGTGACAGGCTGCCAAGGAAGGATGACAACTCTCAATGCAGGTGCACAAATGCACACACCACAGACAAAAAAAGAAAGAAAGAAAAGAAAGAAAGAAAGAAAGAAAGAAAGAAAGAAAGAAAGAAATGAGAAAGGAAGGAAGAAGGAAGGAAGAAAGAAGAAAGAAAGAAAGAAAGAAAGAAAGAAAGAAAGAAAGAAAGGGAAAAAAGAAAGAAAGGAAAGAAAAAAAGAAAGAAAGGAAAGAAAGAAAGAAGAAAGAAAGAAAGGAAAGAAGAAAGGAAAAAAGAAGAGGAGAAAGAAAGAAAGAAATGAGAAAGGAAGGAAAGAAGGAAGGAAGGAAGAAAAAAGAAAGAAAGAAGAAAGAAAGAAAGAAAGAAAGAAAGAAAGAAAGAAAAGAAGAAAGAAAGAAATGAGAAAGGAAGGAAGAAGGAAGGAAGGAAGAAGAAAGAAAGAAAGAAAGAAAGAAAGAAAGGAAAGTAAAAAGAAAGAAGAAAGAAAGAAAGGAAAGAAGAAAGGAAAGAAAGAAAGAAATAAGAAAGAAAGAAATGAGAAAGAAGGAAGGAAAGAAGAAAGAAAGAAAAAAAGAAAGGAAATAAAGAAAAGAAGAGAAAGAAAGAAATGAGAAAGGAAGAAAGAAGGAAGGAAGGAAGGAAGGAAGGAAGGAAGGAAGGAAGGAAGGAAGGAGAAAGGAAAAAAGAAAAGAGAAAGAAAGGAAAAAAGAAAAGAAAAAGAAAGAAAGGAAGAAGGAAGGAAGGAAGGAAGGAAGGAAGGAAGGAAGGAAGGAAGGAAGGAAGGAAGGAAGGAAGGAAGGAAGGAAGACTAGATGAGGGAAACAGCAAAATCTCTAGAAGTGGGGCTGGAGAAAAGCTGAGTTGTGTAGAAAAATGATTACAACTTACTTGGCAAAGGTAAAGCCAAGTTGCAAAGTCATGCTGTCTTGGAAAGAAGAACTCAGAAGAACGCTGAAGGTGAATGAGGGTTGATAGTCCTGCTCTCCCACTTCCTTTTTGCTTTCCCCCCAAAGCTCTCTCTCTCTCTCTGTCTGGGGTGCTCACACTGGGCAAGGCGGGGTGGCCAACTTCACGCTGGCCCAGCCTTGCCTCTTGAGATCAGAATTCTTCCGCCAGGCACTTCCAGCAGTTCAGCGGGTGTGAGGATAAAGGCACTAAGCAACTCCCTCCAATCAGTTGGTTGCGTCTTTAGGGAGCCCCCACCCCAAAGTCTCTCCCCATCCAGCAACAGCTGTGAAAGAACTGGGCTGCAAGTTGAATGCATATAATAAATACATTTTTTTTATTATTATTATTGTTATTATTATTATTTTACATTGTAAGAATGCACCAAAAGGCATGCTTCTGCACCTTTTTTTGTTGTTGTTGCGTGTTGTTTCCTGATTTACAGACTCATTTAGGCATTGCTATGTATATAAACTGACCTTTAAATTTCCGTAGTTTTTTTTTTTTTTTTTTTCCCTTTAAGGGCTGGAGTCGGTTCCTTTCCAGCCAGGCCCCGGCAGAAGCCAACTAAATTCCCTGAGTAAAACACAGGAAAATAATTGAGACTATGTAATGAGAGCTTCCCGGCCCTTCGGTCCCGATAAAGCGATTAAACAAACAAACGGAAAGAAATTTTTCTCTTTTTTTTGTTGTTGTTGTTGTTTTTGTTTTACCAAACTCATGCATTAATTAATTGGAGCTGTGCCTTTCGTCAAAGAGGCCATAATGCGGAATATTTTAACATGCTTTGATTCTCCAAAAGTTGTTATACCCAGTTGACTAACATATGCACTTAGATAACAGTACTTTTCGGTTACTAATTAGATACTTCGTAAATTAAAAAAAAAGGAGTGCACTTTTGGTGAATGCAAATTGAAACCAAAAAGAAAGAAAGAAAGAAAGACAGGCCTATCTTAAAAGGAGGTGGGTCGAAACAAAAGCCTATTCCTTAATTTCTGAGGTAATGGGCCAAGGCATGCAGTTAGTTATAAAACAGAGAAGTATCAAAGTCCACATGCTTCTATTAAATTCTATTGTGCTGTCTTGCTAGAGAGAAGCTACAAACATTTGCATCCAGTTCTGGAGAAGAGGGGCTCTTTGGCCCCTTGAAGACCCCTTAGCAGCACTGCAGATATTTTGTACCCCCCCCCAAAAAACCCCAAGCCCTGGGAGAAGGATCCCTCAAAAGGGTGTCCCGCAAACCCAGAATGACCTGGCATATTTTTTTGTAAAGTGCTGTGCGTAGATCCGTACACCAGACCTACAAAACCTTTTGCCAAGGAACTAGATTAAGTCGATCCTCCTAAGGCAACTATTTACTGCCCATTATTTTACTGCTCAAAAGAGTATTGGATGCGTGTTTTGGGATGCATTGTGCAGGGTTTTGTTGTTGTTGTTGTTGTTGCTGTTTTCGTCTTAAATAGAAACTTTTCCTGTATTCCATGCATATTTGTTAAAAGTCCTCTCCGGGGGGGATTGTTAAAAATCAAAGTGAACGAACCAAAAAAAAAAAAAAAGAAGAAGAAGTAAAGCAAAGGATTCTAGGGCTAGAAGCATATCGTACTTATTTCTAACTAGACTAGTCCGATGGATGATCATTAACTATTCATACCCACTGGAAAATAACTTTTGAAAAGGAAATCCTCTTCCATCCTCCCCCCCCCCCACACCCAAAATAAAACACAACCCCAAAATTGTGACTCTCATTCATGGGATCCTGAACGCTTCTTGAGGGCGCTGAGCAAAATTTGCAACGCAGCCGAGGTCAAGCATTCAAAGGCATATTCATCAAGCATCTACAAAGAGGGGGGGGCAATCATCCCTTTAACATTTCCAAGCTACCAAGGTGTGTGTGGGGGGGGTTCCCCTCCCCCTTCCCTACATGGCCTAAACATCGGTAAGCAGCTTGGTTTTATTGACACAGTTCTGATTGGTTAAGGTGTAGTTGCCAGTTCTGAGAGTGGCGTCCCTAAAATTGTCTAGGCTATTATTCACATCCTCCTGAATTTCCATATACTCAGACTTGTTGATGCTGGAGGAGCTACGGCGACTCAGGTTTGAGTCAGAGGCTAAGTTAGGAGAGCTAACTTTAAGCAATTGAGCCTGTTCTTCCCCTTCTGTTTCTCGGTGGTAGAAGTAGTTGAAGTTGGACACAATGACAGGTACAGGCAGGGCAATTGTCAGCACACCAGCAATGGCACACAAGGAGCCCACGATTTTGCCTCCAATTGTCACAGGGTACATGTCACCATATCCTACGGTGGTCATGGATATCACTGCCCACCAGAAAGCTTCGGGGATGCTCTCAAAAGAAGTCCCATTTTCCTCAGCTTCAGCAAAGTACACTGCGCTGGAGAACAAAATCACCCCAATGAAAAGGAAAAAGATTAGCAAGCCTAACTCCCTCATGCTCGCCTTGAGGGTCTGTCCCAGAATCTGGAGGCCTTTGGAGTGCCTGGAGAGTTTGAAGATGCGAAAGACTCTTACCAATCGGATGACCCTCAGGATGGCCAGAGAAGTGGCCTGTTCTCCTTTGGGGGGGCCCTTCCGCTCCGCCATCTCTGTGCCCAGAGTGATGAAGTAAGGGATAATGGCCACTATGTCTATGAAATTCATGATGTTCTTGAAGAACTCGGCCTTGCTTGGGCAGGCGATGAAGCGCACCACCAACTCGAAGGAAAACCAGATGATGCATAGAGTTTCCACCACGAAGAAGGGGTCCGTGAAGATGTTGGGTTTGCGAAAGACGGTGGAGTTGTCCATACGCTTGTGGAGCTCAAAGTCCTTCTCCTGGTCCTTTAAGACTGGCAGGGTTTCCAGGCAAAAGATGACGATGGAGATTAAGATCACCATGACGGAGACGATGGCGATCACCCGGGCCGGCCCAGAGCTTTCGGGGTATTCGAAGAGCAGCCAAAGCTGCCTTTGATATTCTTTCTCAGGGAGGGGTCGCTCTTCCTCTTTAATGAAACCTTCATCCTCCCGGAATTTTTCCATGGCCTCTTCCCCCAGCTCGTAAAACTTGATCTCCTCGGAGAACATGTCCAGAGGGACGTTGACCGGCCGGCGAAGCCTTCCCCCAGACTGATAGTAATAGAGGATGGCATCGAAGCTTGGCCGATTCCGGTCAAAGAAATACTCGTTCCTCAGTGGGTCAAAGTACCTCATGCGTTTCTTGGGGTTCCCCAGTAAAGTGTTGGGGAACTGAGCCAGGGTTTTCAGCTGCGTCTCAAACCTCAGGCCAGCAATGTTAATCACCACCCGCTCACAGCACTCGTGGTCCTCGTGAGACCCAGGCCGATAGCTGTCCTGAGGGTGGCCTGGCAAAGCCAAGGTTTCGTCCGGGTTGTCCCCAGCCATGACAGTCATGGTGGGAGAAGGAGAGTTAGGGCCGGAGGCAGGAGACAAGAGAAGTCCCCCAGCCCCCGGAGCCGGCCAGCGAGCAATGGAGGGAGGAGGACTTCAGAGAGAGCCGTGGGTCCCCTGCAGAGTTAGACCATCGCTACGGAGAGTGCTGAAGTGGACAGCTCCCAGGGGCAGAGTTAGACCATCTGTACGGAGGGTGCTGAAGTGGACAGCTCCCAAGGCAGAGTTAGACCATCTGTACGGAAGGTGCTGAAGTGGACAGCTCCCGGGGCAGAGTTAACGCGTCGCTGTGGAAGGTGTGAAGTGGACAGCTCCCGGGGCAGAGTTAACGCGTCGCTGCGGAAGGTGCTGAAGTGGACAGCTCCCGGGGCAGAGTTAACGCGTCGCTGCGGAAGGTGCTGAAGTGGACAGCTCCAGGGTTGGGAGACGGCAGGGATGAAGAACGGAAAGTCAAGAGAGAGAAAGCGGGGAAGGGGCTGGGCCGGAGGGAGTCCGGGCTGAAGAAAGGAAGGGAAATAGGGAAGGGAGCTAGTCATTGGGCAGGAGACGGTGGGGGGGTGGGGTGGGGGGGAACCAGGCAAGTCGGACTGGCTCCACAAAGGCAGGAGGAAAGCCCGGGCCTCCGCGCACGTGTGGGTGGGTGGGTGGGTGAGTGAGTGGGGGGATAGAGGTAGGCTAGGAGAGGGAGCTGCGCCAGTCTTCGCCCTCTTGGACTTTTCTTGCCGGATGGCGCCCTCCGCAGCGGTGGCTGCGGCTGCTGTTGCACTGCGGCTCCTGCCACACTTTGCCTCCTCGCACCGAGAGATAAATAAATAAACAAACACACAACTGCTGCTGCTGCGGCGGCGGCGGCGGCTGAGGTGAGGTGGCCCAGATGCCGACTCAGCAAGATCCGGCGACTTCCCCTTGGCTCTGGGCTGGCCCTTGCTTACCAGTGAGGACTCCTCGGGGGGGGGGGAGGGAGTCGGGTTAACGGGCACAGACTGCAAAGGATAAGAAAGCATTCGTTGTGTTTTGTTTTGTTTTAAAAAAAAGATTTCTCCCCCCCCCCTTATACACACACTCTCCTTCTCCAGCCCCTGCACACCAACCCACCCAGGCCAAAGCAGAAGCGGCCGCATGCTTGCGGGAACGCCGGCCGGAGGCTTTCCGCCTTGCCCACCTGGAAGCTCCACGCCCCGCCAAGTTCACGCGTCGCCCCCCAGGTCGAACGCGCCCCGGGCAGCCTCCGGTCGGCTCATGCACTGCAGCGGAGAGGCGGTCACCCGAGTGGGAAGCCAGGAAGGTGTGTGTGGGGGGGAATCCGTGGAGGCAGGAAGATCTCTTAAAAGTTTGGGGAGGGGCGCTGGTCATTCTTCCGCAGCTCAGGATCGGGGGAGGGGGGAGGGTGCTTCAGGCAACGGTGCCCGGGGGGGAGGGGGCGGGCGCGAAGAGGAAAGGTCCGCTCAGGCTCCGTCGCCCCCCCACCCCACTCCACTCCACCCCTCCATCCTTCTTCCCTCCCCTCCCCCCGTTTTCCCGCAAAGCAGCAGGCAAAGTTGTTCCGGCTCTCCTCCTTACCTTGCCTTGGGGAGTGGGGGGGGCAGTGTGTGGGGGGGGCGGTCCTGCTGCAGCGCCCGTTCTCCGAGCCCGCTCGGGATGCGTCAAGGCGCGTGGCAGCCCCGCCGCCGGTCCGACTGCGCCGCGGCCACCCCCGCGCACCAGGCTACGGGGAGCTTGTCAGGAGCTCGGGAAAGTTGGGGAGGGGGCGGGAGACCCCTGGCCGGCCCGCGCTGCTGCCGCGGCCGCGTTCCGTCTGCCTTAAGGGTAGAGCGAGCCCCACGGTCGTCGTCCTCCTCCTCCTCCTTCTCCTCCTCCCCCTCCTCCTCTTGGCGTGGCCGCGGCCGGGGCTGCCTCGGCTCGGGGGGGCGCCGAAGAGCGGGAGCCGGCGGGCGCTTGCGGCAGAAGCGGAGCGCAGCCGAGCCGGGCCGGCCATCCCCGACCGCGCTGCAGCCTCAGCAGAAATTGCCAGCGCTCGGCGCAGCTGCAGCGGGGGTGGGGTGGGGGGGGGAGAAGGGAGGGAGGGAGGGAAGGAGGGAAGGAGGAAAGGAGGGCGGGAGAGGAGGAGGAGAAGGAGGAGGAGGAGGGGGTGCCCGTCCTGCGCTCGGCTGCGCTGCGCTGCTCGGCTGCGCCCGGGCGCGTCCCCGCCAGAGCGGCCGGGAAAGCGCCCCCCCCGGCCCACGGACCCCCGCGCCCTTCCCGAGGAAGACCGAGATCACGTTGCGGACCGGGGGAGGGGGGGGAGAGCCGGACCCGGCGCAATGCAGCCGTGCCTGCGGCTGGCGAGGTGGGTGGTGGCCCGGAGGGTCTCCAGCGCTCTCTCTCTCTGCGGCGGAGGGGCCGCTTCGGTTGGGGTTCCCCACCTCCTCGCGCTCCCTCCCCGGGCTTGGTTTTCCCAGCCACCCCCCCCCCAAGCCTGAACACCCCCCCCCCTCTCCCGGGCCTGGCACGCTTCGGGCCTCGTTTGGAGAGCGCGGCCAGGGCGCTCCTCGCTTTCCGCCGCGCGCAGGGCCGAAGGCGCCGCAGAGCAGGGCTGCAGCAAAAATCTTGGCAGCGCCTGGCTGGCAAGCGCGGCGGCCCCTGCAGAGCAGCGGCGTCGGGGCAAGCCTCCTTCCTTGACCCGCAGCGCCAGAGACCTCCCCCCCTTCCTTCCTTCCTTCCTTCCTTCCTTCCTTCCTTCCCAAACGAGTCTCTCCCCGCCGGGTCTCTGAATTCGGCCTCTGCTAAATTTGGGAGGCATTGGGGGCACCGGGATGAAGGAGGAAGGCTTGGAAAGCTCCGCAGGGTTGGGGGAAGGGGGGTGAGAATTCAGCAACTGAGGCTGCCCATCCCTCACAGAAGGAGGAGGCTGGGACAGATCACCTGAGGGTCACCAGAGGCAGGACCTGAGCTGGCTTCCAGAGAAGGAAGGTTGTGTAAAGCAGGGGTCTCCAACCTCCGATCCCGTGGACCAGTACCGGGCCACAGCACACCAGCAACCGGTCCGCACAAACAAGCCAAGCCCCATCCCTGGGATGCAGGCAGCACCCAAAACCACGCACTCTCCGGTCCGCGGAAAAAACCTCTCTCCACGGAAGCAGTCCCTGGTGCCCAAAAGGTCGGGGACCTCTGGTGTCAAGTGCAGTTAGTCCTTGGCTTACGACCGCAATTGAAGCCAACATCTCTGGGCCTAAGCAAAACCATCCTTAAGTGAGTTTTCCCCTATTTTACCACCTTTCTGCCGTTGTTAAGTTAGTGACACGGTTGTTAAATGAACCCAGCTTCCCGCATTGACTTTGCTTTTCCGAAGGTCGCAAAAGGGTCTCCGGGACACATTGCGACTGTCATAAATATGAGTCGGTTGCCAAGCGTGCGAATTTTGATCACGTGACCATGCGATGGTGTGGGAAATGGCCCTATTTCATCTTTTTCGGCACGGTTGCAACTTCAAACGATCACTAAATTGGAACAGTCACTAAACAAACCGTTTTAAGCTGAGGACTTACCTGTTCAGGTAGTCCTTGATTTACAACCATTCGTTTAGCGACTGTTTCAAGTTATGACAAGCCCCCCCACCCCAAAGTTACTTCCGACCAAAATTCTAAGATCTGACCCGGGGACAGGGCCACCGTCATAAATATGAGTCAGTGGCCAAGTGTGAATTTGGATCCCAGGATCATTGGGATGATGTGATGGTTGTAAGTGTGAAAAATGGTCATACGTTGGTGCCATTGTAACTTTGAATGGTCAATGTTGTAAATCAAGGATTACCTGGACACCCCACACGGACATATTCTGGGGGTGATGGAAATCTAGCCTCCCTGAGGTTAGATGTCTTTACTCAAGGTTGGACCCAAGGAGTAAATGGATCTTCCCCGTTGTAGCACATCAGAAACCTGGACACTGGTTCCTATAACTTGCAGGCACTTTGGATTCTTAATTTATACTGATGTCAATGTAATCAAGGTAGTCCTTGACTTAGGACCACAAGTGAGTCCCACCTTTCCGTTGCTAAGCAAGACAGTTGACTTTTGCCCCATTTTATGGCCTTTCTTGACACAGTTGTTGTGAGTGAATTACTGCAATTGTTGAGTTAGTAATACAGTTGCTAAGTGAATCTTGCTTTTTTCCCCCACCCCTGGAATTTGCTCGGGGAATCACGTGACCCCAGGACACGCCAACCGTCATAAACAGGAGCAGGTTGCCGAGCGTCCGAATTTTGATCCAGTGACCATGGGGAGGTGCAACGGTCAAAGTGTGTGAAAAACGTTCACTTTTTTCAGTGCTGTTGTAACTTTGAACGGTCGCTAAACAAAAAGCTGTAAGTCGAGGATGACCAATAATGTTTTCACCATCCTGGAGGGAAAACGCAGCAACTTCAGGCAGATGGCTGAATCGTGGTTTATCTCTTAGCTCTTGGTTTAGGGGTCTTCTTGAAGGCCCTGCCACACTTAACTATAGATACTGCCCCAATTTAAATTTAAATTTGACAATGACTACTTCTTGTAAAGTGCGTATAGTCCAGGCCATGGTTTTCCCAGTTGCAATGTATGGCTGTGAACGTTGGACCATAAGAAAGGCTGAGCGCCAAAGAATTGAGGCCTTTGAACTATGGTGCTGGAGAAGACTCCTGCAAGTCCCCTGGACTGCAAGGCGATCCAACCGGTCAGTCCTAGAAGAGATCAACCCCATCTGCTCTTTAGAAGGCCAGATCCTGAAGTTGGAAACTCAAGGACTTTGGCCACCTAATGAGAAGGAAGGACTCACTGGAGAAGAGCCTGATGCTGGGAAAGACGGAGGGCAAGAGAAGAAGGGAACGACAGAGAAGGAGGTGGCTGGATGGAGTCACTGAAGCAGTAGGTGTGAACTTAAATGGACTCCAGAAGATGGTAGAGGACAGGAAGGCCTGGAGGAAGATCATCAACTTTGAACTATGGTGCTGGAGAAGATTCCTGCGAATCCCCTGGACTGCAAGGCGATCCAACTGGTCAGTCCTAGAAGAGATCAACCCTGACTACTCTTTAGAAGGCCAGATCCTGAAGTTGAAACTCAAGTCCTTTGGCCACCTAATGAGAAGGAAGGACTCACTGGAGAAGAGCCTAATGCTGGGAAAGATGGAGGGCAAGAGAAGAAAGGGACAACAGAGAATGAGGTGGCTGGATGGAGTCACTGAAGCAGGAGGTGTGAACTTAAATGGACTCCAGAAGATGGTAGAGGATAGAAAGACCTGGAGGAACGTTGTCCATGAGGTTGCGATGGGTCAGACACAACTTCATAATTAACAACAACAACTTCTTGTGATGTCCTGGTCTCTTTAACGGTCTCCAGAAAAGGACACCAAAACCCAAACTAGGCTCTGAAATCAACGACGGGTTCATGTGGTTGAACAGACATTCTTGGAAGGACGCTGAGACGCCTCGTGAATGAACGAATTCACATCTGAGAAAATCTTGGGGCCCAGAAGAACCACTCTCCCCGTTCATCGTTGAATTGAACGAAACGTTGCCCCACTTTCTCACAACTGTTAGAAAGGACGTCCAGCTTCTTCAAAGGGAGTAAATGTCTACGGAGATTCTCAGTCATCCAGGTTGTCCCAAAGATGCTTTTTTTTCCAGGAGGCAACTGGACTTTCTCGTTTTTCTTTGAAGATGTTTTGCTTCTCATTCAAGAAGCTTCTTCAGCTCTGAATGGATGGTGGGGAAATGGAAGGATTTATACTCCTTGCAGACAGCTGGTCCTTTGCCTTCTTTTAGAGAGTCGTTGAGGCCAGTTGGAGGTTTATCTGGGTCCTCAGGGTCATCTGAGTGGTGCAAATGGGTGTGGAGCCTTCTTGGGACTGCTGAAAGGACGGTGTTGTAGACTGGAGATAGATGAGGCCGTATCCCTCCCCCTCTGTTGAGAGAGGGCTGTTCAGTTTTGACCTAGATGGCCTCTTGGATCCCTCATTCAAACCAGTGGTCCTCTCTGTCCAAAATGTGGACTTAAAAGGTAAGTAGGTCATGCTGAACAGGGTCTCAGAAACAGTCTAGGGATGCAGCAAGGGTAGAGACGAAAAAATATTCTGTTACACTCGTCACCGTGATGTCAAATCAAACATGTCCCATCTCAGTTAGTTCTAGTTTTCCTCCATCCGTACTCCAGATGTGTCTTGCACTGCTTCTCCCTGGCCTCCTTGATAAACCAAGGAAAACCATGGGATGGATATGCAGAATTAGGCTTCTTGGCAGTGATCTTGTTGACTTGCATTCTTGTTCAACCTGTTTGCCCCACTTACCGGATTCCTAGCAATCCCTAGGTAACCTGTGGACGTTCTTGGCAATCGTGAGTCTCAACCTGAACAGGATGCAATCTGATCATGGGCAAAGGATCTTCTCTGATGTCTTCCAATTTCAGATTGCACATCAATGTCTTCTATTTCTTCTTCTTCTTCTTCTTCTTCTTCTTCTTCTTCTTCTTCTTCTTCTTCTTCTTCTTCTTCTTCTTCTTCTTCTTCTTCTTCTTCTTCTTCTTCTCCTTCGCCTTGTCCTTCTCCTTCCTCCTCCTCCTCTTTCTTCTTCTTTCTCCTCCTCCTCTTCTTCTTCTTCTTCTTCTTCTTCTTCTTCTTCTTCTTCTTCTTCTTCTCCTTCTCCTTGTCCTTCTCCTTCCTTCCTCTTCCTCCTCCTCCTCCTCCTCCTCTTTCTTCTTCTTCTTCTTCTTCTTCTTCTTCTTCTTCTTCTTCTTCTTCTTCTTCTTCTTCTTCTTCTTCTCCTTGTCCTTCTCCTTCCTTCCTCTTCCTCCTCCTCCTCCTCCTCCTCCTCCTCCTCCTCCTCCTCCTCCTTCTTCTTCTTCTTCTTCTTCTTCTTCTTCTTCTTGTGTCCAGATCAAATTTTAGACTGCCGAAATGAGTCATTGTCACTCCATGTTTCTGGTAGGAGCTGCCACACCAGCAGATGGACCAAGCTTTGTCCACATTCACACAGCATGTTGTCGTCTACTAAAATCTTCCACTTGAGCGTCTTGGTCTTACACTTAGGCATTTCAATCTTCAATCTATTCAGGGTCCTGCAAGTAGTATAAGGGAGGTCAGATCCAGCCATGTCCTCCTTTAATGTTAGTCCTTGCTCGATGGTTCCCTTTCTCCATCTTTTAATTCAGTTTTGTTCTCGCGTACCCTCAAGAATGTTTGTTCTGGCCATAAAGATTTTCCTAGATCTGAATTGGTAGGATTTGGGGCAGATGTCCGATGTGAAGGATCATTCTGTTGCTTAGTTCTCTTGGCGTCTGCCGCTACCTCTGTCTGATCTTAGGTGGAGTACATCAACTGCTCAAAGGAGAAGATTGGATTTCCTGCATGGCTGCCCATAACCACCAAGGCCAAGATTATTTGGGACAAGCCATAGTTGCCATGAACTCTTGCACTCTCCGAGAAACTCCCACTAGGAATGGGGTTGGAAGTCCACCAAGACCAGAAGTTAAGATTCTTCAACTCCATCCTGGAGCTCAGCTTGAAAAGGTAGGGATCCTGCCATACAACAAACGGATAAGACAGAAGCAGGATTCCGAGCTTGTCCTGAAATAGAATGTGATGGACATTCTCAATGTATAGATATCGACAGACAGACAGACAGATAGATAGACAGCAGGCAGGGCGGGAGGCGGAGCAGGGGCAGGGGGGCGGTTTTGGGGCCCTCGGTGTCTAAAAGGTTCGCCACCACTGGATTCGCATATTTGTCGAACTTAAAAGCGAGTGAATTTCATATCTGCTTTTCTTTAGCAGAGTCATGCATAAATTACCGGACACTTGGAGTTTTTTGTTGTTGTTTTTTTTTTTTTGAAGAAGTGGGATATATTTAGAAATGATTTTACATGCAAATAGCTTGGCCTGATTAAAATGCTAATTGACAACAGGGATGTAAATAAATTCATTTGTATTGATCCAAATTTGCATGCTATCTTCAGACTGGACAAAGAAATCCACAGGGCGAGGTGAAATCATTTAAACTTCCAAGGTGATGATGGTTTTAATAATAATAATAATAATAATAATAATAGTTTTGGTGCAATCCCAAAACAACTGGAGCACCACTTGAACACAATTGGCATTGACAAATTCGCTATTAGTCAATTGCAAAAGGCGGCCTTATTAGGAACTGCTTCCATCCTGCGACGATATCTGTAATACCATCAAACATCCACATCTGCCTATCCCAGGTCCTGGATAAGGACTCGATAGGTAGACAAAATGCCAAATCCAGTCTGAACATCTGGCTGACTGTGTGATGATCGATAGTAATAATAATAAAGTTGGAAGATACCTTGGAGGTCATCTAGTCCAACCCCCTGCTCAGGCAGGAAACCCTAGCCTAGACCATTTCAGACAAATGGCTGTCCGGTCTCTTCTTAAAAACTTTTTTTGAGCTCCCCATGATTTTTTTTTTTTAAAGAAACACAGTAAAGATCAGAAAAAGACCTCCACTTTCAGTTCCACAAAAAAGGGAAATGTCCAAAGCAGAGGGTCTCCATGAAGACAGAGACAAAACTCAAAATGTCTTGATAGGTTACAGCAGGGGTCCCCAACCCTCAGTCTGTGGACCGGTACCGGGCCGCGGCACGCCAGCAACTGGTCCGCACAAACAAGCAAAGCCCCATCCACGGGATGCAGGCAGCACACAAAACCATGCCCCCTTTGGTCTGTGGTTAAAAACCCCTCTCCACGGAACCGGTCCCTGGTGCCCCAAAAGGTTGGGGACCCCTGTTTTAGATGCTCGCCACCATTTGTCATTTCTTGGGTGGAACGAAGAATCTCTGTTGCTATCAGCGTCTACTATGAGCAACGAAACAATTTTGTTCCTTGTTAAAAAAAAAAATTGCCTCTCAAGCTATTGGTCCTCGTTCTCCCTCTTAAGTGAGCAAATGACTAATCATGAGCAAATATGCCTGTGTGATAAATCATCCGTTCAGGTTTAGTTCATCCCCTGAGACTTCCTACCACACAGGAGAGCTTTAAGGGAACCCTCTTGGGACAGATGGTTTCCAGTGGAGGTGTGACTTTAGTGGCCCTGCCTCTTCACTTGGCAGTAGAGAGTTGGAAGGAGTCTTGGAGGTCTTCTAGTCCAACCCCCTGCTCAAGCAGGAAACCTTATACCATTCTAGACATGTGGATGTTCGGTCTCCTCTTCAAAGCCTCCAAGGATGGAGCATCCACAACCACTGCAAGCAAGTGGTTCCACTATTTGATTGTTCTTATTGTCAGGAAATTTTGTCCTTAGTTCTAGGTTGATTAGTTCCACCCGTTGTTTCTTGTCTTGCCTTCTAGTGCTTTGGAGAACAGCTTGACTCCCTCTTCTTTGGGGCAGCCCCGGAGATACTGGAAGACTGCTATCATGTCCCCCCTCACCCTTCTCTTCATTAAACGAGACATTCCCAATTCCAGCAACCGTTCTTCCTATGTTTTATCCTCCAGTCCCCTGATCATCTCTGTTGCTCTTCTCTGCACTTTTTCCAAAGTCTCAACATCCATCCATTGCTTCTTGTCCTGCCTTCAGGTGCTTTGGAGAATAGCTTGACTCCCTCTTCTTTGGGGCAGCCCCTGAGATACTGGAGCACTGTTATCCTGTCTCCCCTCATCCTTCTCTTTATTAAACTAGACATACCCAATTCCAGCAACCGTTCTTTATATGTTTTAGCCTCCAGCCCCCTGATCCTCTTTGTTGCTCTTCTCTGTAGAGTCTCAACATCTTTTTTACATCGTGGTGACCAAAACTGGATGCTGTATTCCAAGTGTGTCCTTACCAAGGCATTGTAGAGTGGTATTAACACTTCAGGTGATTTTGATTCTGTCCCTCTGTTAATGCAGCCTAGGATTGCATCGGCTTTTTTGGCTGCTGCAGCACACGGCTGGCTCCTATTTAAGGGATTGTCCACTAGGTAGGACTCCGAGATCCCTTTTGCAGTAGAGAGTGTTGATAGCAATAGATACCTCCTCTATGGCCTGCACTTGGTACAGCCTCTGTGATTAATTGTGGGCTGTTTTCTTCCAGCATACTGGGATCTCGGATTCTCAAGCAGAGAGCAAACCTCAGATTCTCAGGCAGAGAGAGAATAGCAAACCAAGAACTAGGCTTTGCTCATCAATAGATTTCCACTCTGGAGAAGTTGCCAAGAGCTTCTTCACTGATCCTTGGGTTCAATTCCAGGAAAACAAAACACACTCAAATTCCATCTCAGGCTTCCCTTGCTATGCTTAAGGACTGTGGTTGAAGGGACATTAGCCCTTCACTGAACTGCACGTGGAAGGAGTGCCGAGAGTAGCAACAAAGAGGATAAGGGATCTGGAGGCTAACTCTGTGCGATGAGGATTGAGGGAACTATGTTTATCTAAGGCAGGGCTTTTCAACCTTTTCACCCATTGTACCACTTTTAGGATATGGCAATATCCGAGGACCACCAGTTGCCTAGCAACGTGTCAAAAACTTGATGACCCCCCAAAAAAGGAAAAAAGTGATAAAGTACAGTGACTTACAACACTTACAACACTTTGCTTAGTGACTGTTCAAAGTTACAATGGCACTGAAAAAAGTGCCCCCGCAAGCCACAGCTGAGCAAGACACCTGTCTGCCCACCTGGCGGCGTTCTTCCTCTTGTTTCATTGTTGTGAGCATTTCTGTTGAGGATTGGCAGCAGGAGTGGGGTGGGGGGTGTTTGGTTTTTATTCCCCCCGTCTTCTGGGTGGTTGCAGCAGGTTTTGGTCACTTCATATGACCCTGGGACACTGTGGCCGTCATAAATATGAATCAGTTGCCAAGCATTTGAATGTAAACCACAAGACCCTGGAGAGGCTGCAACATTCCAGCTGATCGGCGCTTCTTCTGGGCTCAGCGGAAGCGCCAGGATCAGCACCGAGCTCCAGCTGGAGCCTGGCGCTGATCCTGACGCTTCCACTAAGCCCCGACAGCCCTGCAGCTCCAGCCATCTCTCACTCCGGCTTGTGTAGTGCTGCCACCGGTTCAGCTCATTCCCCTCCCCTGCTACCACTTTTCTAGGATGGTCGGGTACCACCTGCCAGGTGCCAATGGACCACAGGTGGTACCCGTACCACTGGTTGAAAAGCCCTGATCTAAGGGACTAGGGGCGACATAGTAATTGAGGGGTTATCTTCCAGTAATTGAGGGGTTATCACAGAGAAGAGGAGGCTGACCTATTCTCCAAAGCACCAGAGGCCAGGACCAGAAGTTGGAAGAGTATTAAATCCAACTGAAGCTGTGGGTGCTGCATCTCTGGAGGTTTTCAAGAAGAGACTGGACGGCCACTTGTCCAGAATGGTACAGGGTCTCCTGCTTGAGCAGGGGTTGGACTAGAAGACCACCAAGGTCCCTTCCATCCCTATTATTCTATGATCTATAATAGTTCTATATACTATTATCCTTCTCATCTGTCCTCTTACTTTCTCCTGTTGGTATCTTATGATTATATCACTTTGTTGTTTGTATATACATTGAGAGCTTCTGCACTGGAGACAAATTCCTTGTGTATCCAATCACAATTGGCCAATAAAGAATGTCATTCCATTCCATTCCATTCCATTCCATTTCAATTCTGTTCTATTCTATTCTATTCTATTCTATTCTATTCTATTCTATTCTATTCTATTCTATTCTGTAATTCCATTCTTTCCATTCCATTCCATTCCATTCTATATTCTATTCTATAGTATTTTCTATTCTATTCTATATTCTATATTCTATTCTATTTTATTCTAGTCTGTAATTCTATTCTTTCCATTCCATTCTACATTCTATTCTATAGTATTTTCTATTCTATAGTATTTTCTATTCTATTCTATTCTATTCCATTCTGTAATTCTATTTTCCATTCCATTCCATTCTATATTCTATTCTATAGTATTTTCTGTTCTATTCTATTCTATATTCTATTCTATTCTTTCCATTCTATATTCTATTCTATTCTATTCTATTCTATTCTATTCTATTCTATTCTATTCTATATTCTATATTCTATTCTATTCTATTCTGTAATTCCATTCTTTCCATTCCATTCCATTCTATATTCTATTCTATAGTATTTTCTATTTTATTCTATTCTATATTCTATTCTATTCTTTCCATTCTATATTCTATTCTATTCTATTCTATTCTATTCTATTCTATTCTATATTTCTATTCTATTCTGTATTTCTATTCTGTTCCATATTTCTATTCTATTCTGTTCTATTCTATTCTGTAATTCCAGTCTTTCCATTCCATTCCATTCTATATTCTATTCTATAGTATTTTCTATTCTATAGTATTTTCTATTCTATTCTATTCTATTCTATTCTATTCTATTCTATTCTATTCTATTCTATTCTATTCTGTAATTCTATTCTTTCCATTCCATTCCATTCTATATTCTATTCTATAGTAAACAAATATTGTTCAGAAAACAAATATTCTATAGTATTTTCTATTCTATTCTATATTCTATTCTATTCTTTACATTCTATATTCTATTCTATTCTATTCTATTCTATTCTATTCTATTCTATTCTGTAATTCTCTTCTCTTCCATCCCATTCCATCCCATTAATTTGAAAGTGCCAAGACATCCACATTGGTTTTGGAAGACGCTTTAGTTGTTTCCCTTTTATAAAAATTACATAATTATTCAAATATCCATCCGCCTGCCATTGATCGCTGTCTTTTAATTCCCAATGCCCACTTTTAATGAAGCTTACATCCCAGCTTATGCCAAACTGCGCCAGGATCCTCTTCCCTGATCCAGTTACACTGTTTCCCTGATAAATATCATTGCTAAGATTTTTTTAACAGCTTAAGATACCCCGAAGAGCACAATTTGTTCTTCCTCAGCTATTGTGCATCCAGCCCAGGCTGGATTTCTGCAGGGCTGTCACGGTTTTGATAATAATAGATTTTTAACTGATGTCATTTAATGCAAAATAGGCAGAATTCAGCCTCCAGTCCTTTTTGGGCTTGCTGGTTTGATGCCTTAAAGCAAGTTCTGAGCTGGTGTGGTTTTCTTCACTTTGACACTTTGGAGAGACGTCTTCTGTTCAGTGTCTAAAACACACTTTCCGGAATGTGGTTTGTTTATTCCAATTGACCAGTTGAGAGGGCTACTTACCAATCCTTACACTAAAAGGCATTTAGAGATGAGTAACCCCTTGCTTCCTCAGAACAGTGATACATCAGACTGATTGATTGTGATGGCTTCGATTGATTTTTGTTTCTAAACTCCTTGTATTAATCCTGTAAGCCACTCAGCATCCCCGGAAACGGAGCGTCACAGAATGAAACTTAAGACAGACGCTGAACGCGATCCACCGTCTCGGTCCTCTGAAAACTCAACATGATGATGGCAATCCAGAAGCAGCCAATCCTATGTATTATGTTTTACAGAGGAAGCGAACAGACTTAACTCACCAGCAAAACAAGCTTAGAAATGAACATTTAAAAAAAAAAATCTCTCATTTCTTTCAAACGTGTCATTCAAATTCAGTAGAATCTGTAATACAGGTACTCGACGGTCTACGGAGATTCTCAGTCATGCAAGGTTAACATGACTCCCTTGCCCCTAAAATCTGCTTAAGATCCTGATATTAATCACAATGAATCTCATTTGGACCCGTAATGCCATTCACCAAAAAATGCTTTGTAAAAAAGAAAGAGAAGAGAAGGAGAGGAGAGGAGGAGGGGAGGGGAGGAGAGAGGAGAGGACAAGAGAAGAGAGGAGCGGAGAAGAGAAGAGAAGAGAAGAGAGGGAGGGGAGGAGGGGAGGGGAAGAGGAGCGGAGAAGAGAAGAGAGGAGAGGAGAGGAGACAAGAGAGGAGAAGAGAGGAGAGGAGAGGAGAGGGGTGGGGAGGGGGAGGGGAGGGGGAGGGGGAGGGGAGCAGAGAGGGGAGGAGAGGTGAGAGGAGAGGAGAGGGAGGAGAGGAGAGGAGAGGAGAGGTGAGAGGAGAGGAGAGGTGAGAGGAGAGGAGAGGTGAGAGGAGAGGAGAGAGACAAGAGAGGAGAAGAGAGGAGAGGAGAATGGGTGGGGAGGGGGAGGGGGGAGGGGAGGAGAGGAGAGGGGGTGGGGAGGGGAGGGGAGGAGGAGCGGAGAGGAGAGGAGAGGAGAAGAGAAAGGAGAGGGGGAGGGGAGGGGAGGAGAGGAGAAGAGGAGAGAAGAGAAGAGAAGAGAAGAGAAGAGAAGAGAAGAGAAGAGAAGAGAAGAGAAGAGAAGGAGAGGAGGAAAAGAGAAAGGAAAGCAGAGGAGGGGGGAGGGGAGGGGAGGGGAGGGATGAAGAAAAAAAGAAAAAAAGAAAAGAAAAGAAAAGAAAAGCTGAGTGATGGCTGGAGAGTGATTGCTTGATGCCATTATGTAAAGTAAAGCAGTGATACTCCAGCCGTCACCGGGTGACATTGGAAATCGCTCATTTAAAAGGCATTTTCGTAATCCGGTTCATAAACCTCTTTATCCCCTGCGGCCTGTCCAGCTCGCAAAAGCTTTTTCTCTTCAAGAATGGGTTTCATTCATAATTGATGGTCCTCTCTGCAGCATGACTGTACAAGCCTACAAACGCTTGCAACAGCCTCTCTGCACCCTTTCCAGCCTGGAAGACCATCCCACCCATGTTCCGACTGAAGCGCAGGGCTCTCTGGAAAAGAAGGGGAACTGCCACGGTGCCCTGAGGGGGCCTTCGCTATTATTATTATTTTTATTATTATTATTATTTCTCCACCATGGTGTAGAGGAACACAGCCTCCCGAAAGGCTTGCTTGCTGGGAGGAAAAACCTAGTGGGCAGCGTGCAACTCCTGCAAGAAAAGCGAGCCAGAAAGATAATCGATATGGGCCCAGCGTTAAGAGGGGAGAGGCGGTCTTCCTTGCACTCTACAACTCCTGAACAAGCACTGCTTTTATTATTTTTTATTTTATTTTATTTTTGGTCAGTCCCGCAGGTCCAAAAGACCCCGTGAGTGAGATTGCAAAAAACTCTTGAGTGTTTCAAGGAGCCAGGATGGACCGGGTAGCTGGGTCAGCTGCAGAGGACGTCGTGAGAAAACATGGCGTACAAGGCGCATAAAGAGAGAGAGAGAGAGAGAGAGGGAGGGAGGAGAGAGAGAGAGAGAGAGAGAGAGAGAGAGAGAGAGAGAGAGAGAGAGAGAGAGAGAGAAGCCAGTCAACGACCATGAAGTAGACCCAGAAGACATGGAGAGAGAGCATCAAGGACACGTTGCAACCACCTCAGTGAACAAGGGTTGAAGCTGCCAGAAGAGCGAGAAGCAGAACTTCATGTCTTCCCCAGCAGCTGAAGAGCAGGTGTGGAGGAAGAGGAGGAGGAGGAGGAGGAGGAGGAGGAGGAGGAGGAGGAGGAGGAGGAGGAGGAGGAGGAGGAAATAACAACTGCTAGTATTCCAAGCAGGAGGGCCAAATCTCTTCCATCTCTTCTCTTTCTCCCACCGCCTGTCTATCAGCCCTCTTTTAATGCCTGTCTATCCGTCCTCACCAACTCTAATCTTTACTCATTAAAATAAGCAGGATTAATCAAAAATATCCAATCAGTGTAGAACTTCAGCTGTTCATATTACAAGTTCAAAATGGGTCGGTTAGGATGAGGGAGCCTGAGTATATGTTACTCACACAGGAGAAATTTTGCCTGGGGGGGGGGAAGATGCTTCCACAGTTGACCTCGACTAATAAACCATCCATTTAGTGACCAAAGCTACAAGGGCACTGAAAAAAACGTGACTTGTGACCCCGTTTTCACACTTAACAACCAACGCAGCTTCCCCGTGGTCACGTGATCCCAATTCAGAGATGGGATCAGCATTTGTAAGCCTTCCAAGCTGGGTTCGGACGAGCAAAGCCAATGGAGGGGGGAGGGGGAAGCCAAATTCGCTTAACGACTGTATGATTCATTTAATGACCGTAGTTATTTGCTTTACTCTGGCAAAGAAATGTCATAAAATGGGGCACAACGCACTTAACAACTGACTCACCTGTCACTTGACTGCCCACAACTCAAGACTGGCCCAGCAAGTTTTTAGGACAGGGGTCTTCGAACTTGGCCCTTTGAGGACTGGTGGACTTCAACTCCCAGAATTCCTCAGCCAGCATGGGGGAACTATGGCCCCTTCATGAGTCATGGACTTCCAGAATTCTAAGCCACCATGAGGGAACTATGGCCCCTTCATGACTTGCGGACTTCAACTCCCAGAATTCCTCAGCCAGCATGGGGGAACTATGGCCCCTTCATGACTTGCGGACTTCAACTCCCAGAATTCCTGAGCCAGCCTGGCTACCACAATGACCCTTGACTTGGTTGAAAACATCACTGGCCAGGTAGTTCTTGACTTTACAATTATTTGTTTAGTGACTGTTCAAAGTTACATGAAAAAAGCGACTTATGACTGTTTTTCATATGACCATGATTATAAAACAGGGGTCTTCAAAATTGGCCCTTGATTATATAATACAGCGTGCCTGGCTGAGGAATTCTGGGAGTTGAAGTCCACCAGTCCTAAAAGGGCCAAGTTTGAAGACCCCTGTTTTAGCTGAAACTCGCAATCCAGTTCTCAGATTTTTTTTATGCTTCATTTTTGGGCTAACCAAATGACATCAGACATCAGTTTCCTGCGGTGAACAAGGAGGGGAATCTAGGCTTGGGCACTGCCTGCCATTCCCATTTTTGTTGGAGTCAGCCATTTAAGTCCCTGGGCTTTTAGACAACTTAATAAACTGCCAAGTTAAAAAAAAAAAAATCCGGAGGTTGGGATGACAAGCTTTTAGCCTCTGGACCAGCACCTCCCAATAAAAAGAGAGAGGGGGGAGAGAGAGAGAGAGAAAGAGAGAGAGAGAGAGAAATCTTTCTTGGCAATGCAAATGATGTTGGGGGAAAAAAATCAAGGCAGTCCTTGTCTTTGCAAAAAGCTGCTGCACAAAGAGAGGGAAAGAGAGATGAAAAAAAGAGATTAAAAAAAAATCTCAAGGAGTCATTTTCAAGATGCTACAAAGTTCAGGAGCATTTTGGGTGCCACTTACTTCACAGGAGAATAGAATAGAACAGAACAGAACAGAACAGAATAGAATAGAATAGAATAGAATACACAATACACAATACAGAATAGGATAGGATAGGATACAGAATACAGGATAGAATAGAATAGAATAGAATAGAATAGAATAGAATAGAATAGAATAGAATAGAATAGACAATACATAATACACAATACAGAATAGGATAGGATAGGACAGGATAGGACAGGATAGGATAGGATAGGATAGGATAGGATAGGATAGGATAGGATAGGATAGGATAGGATAGGATAGGATAGGATAGGATACAGAATACAGGATAGGATAGGATAGGATAGGATAGGATAGGATAGGATAGGATAGAATAGAACTGAACAGAAAATATGGAATAGAATGGAATGAAATGGAATAGGATAGGATAGGATAGGATAGGATAGGATAGGATAGGGTAGGGTAGGGTAGGGTAGGGTAGGGTAGGGTAGGGTAGGGTAGGGTAGGGTAGGGTAGGGTAGGGTAGGGTAGGGTAGGGTAGGGTAGGATAGGATATCAATCAGAATAGAGCTGGAAGGGACCTTGGAGGTCTTCTAGTCCAGCCCCCTGCTGAATCGGATAGGGTAGGGTTAAAGTAAGGTAGACTAGACTATAGAGTCCCCTAATCATCTTTGTTGCTCTTCTCTGTACTCTTTCTAGAGTCTCAACCTCTTTTCTACATTGTGGTGACCAAAACTGGATGCAGTATTCCAAGTGTGGCCTTACCAAGGCCTTGTAAAGTGGTATTAACACTTCACGTGATCTTGATTCTATCCCTCTGTTAATGCAGCCCAGCACTGTGTTGGCCTTTTTGGCAGCTGTAGCACACGGCTGGCTCATACTTACGTGATTGTCCACTAGGACTCTGAGATCCCTCTCACAGTTAATACTATTGAGCAAGGTACCCCTTATACTATACAGTACCTGTAAATTTGTTTTCTCTTGCCTAAATGTAGAACCTTGCTTTTTTCACCATTGAATATCATTTTGTTAGATAGCGCCCAGTGTTCAAGTCTGTCCAGATCCTCCTGTATCTTAAGCCTGTCTTCTGGAGTGTTGGCTATTCCTGCCAGCTGGGTGTCATCTGCAAATGTTATCCCATTCCTGCTGGATTCAAGCTGATTATGTATGATCAGCTTCCTGCAGATTGGATCAAGGACGTGCTCCCGCAAAGAATTTCTCTGTGGGTTGCAGCCTCCATGAAAAGTCTCCTGCTTTTAATAAGATCCACACATTTGATTTTACCAGTCTTAGCAAACGCTTTCAGGAACTATGAGCTAATTAAATCATCTCTCGTTTATTCTGGCTTTCCACCCACCTCCTGCTTAGAGCAACGGAGCAGATGACCCTAGTCTAAATGGGGTAGTAAATTGTTATTAAAAGACTATAATAAAAATAAATAAATCCAAAAAGACTGTAATAATGACAAACCAGGATCTACCTAGAAAAAGCAGTATGAGGATATGATCGTGGGGATGCTGCAATGGTCTTCAGTATGAAAAACAGTCATTTTTTTTTCACTTGTAAATTTGAATGGTCACTAAATGTACGTTGAAGCCAGTCTGTAATTGGTCATTCAGATAACCAAGGGAGTCTCCATTCCATATCCAGCAGAAACTTTGCTTGAAACCGATGTGGATGACCATTTAAGTGAATTTATTAAAAACACGTTTAGCAGCAAAACGTACGCAAAAGTTTCTGCTCTGGTCTCCTTCATGTCCTTGAGAGTCAATGTTTAAACGTTGAAACCAAATAGGCTTTCAAAGGCAAATGTTTCTGGTTTAGTGTGTGCAATACAGCAGAAGGAACTTGCTATCTTTCTGCTGCTACATTATTGACTTAGATGGACAGGAGATGAAAGTGTCAGGGGGGGGGAGGAAGAAGCACAATTATTTAAGCACATTTCTCCCAAGGCTGAAGAACATCCTCCCCGGTCCTCATTAGATCAAAGAAAGGGCTTCAACTGGCTCCCCACGGCTACCGGATCTCTGAATGTTGAGTAGTCCCCTTACAACAGTGGTTCTCAACCGGTGGGTCGGGACCCCATTTGGGGTCGAACGACCATTTCACGGGGGTCGCCAAACAACGCAGTCTGCCATTTTTTTCCCCCTTTCCTTAGCTGTGCTACTCCCTTTTATTCTATTGGCTTTTGAAAGCCAATAGAATAGACTCTCTTGAATAGAGTCTAATTCTATTGGCTTTCAAAAGCCAATAGGAATTGTCCAGGCTGTCTCTGCCCTGCTGAGCCCGCCAAAAGTCCCATTCTGCAAACGGTGCTGCACCAATTGAGTAGTCTTTGACTTACGACTGGTTGGGGGGTCGTGGCATTAAAAAGGTTGAGAACCACTGCCTTACAACATATTCAGAATACAACTTATATCCAGCACTGAAGCTTGGTAAGTAAAGTTCAGAAAAGCAGCTTGTGCCAGTGATGGTTTGTGCTTCCTAATCAACATGTTTTTGCTCTGTAGGGCAAGTATTTGGTCAATAGAGAGCCCCTTAACCAGGATCTCTTACCACGAGCATGATAAAGATGCTGCGTCCTTTCCATTCCCACAATTCTTTGACCTACGTTCATCATGACTGAGGACCCTCTTGGTATGTTCACCTTCCCATAGATCCTTGGATTCTCCCTTGGGAGAAGGAAGGACTATAAAATGAACGTACGAGCCCTGGATCACAACTTTGGGGGACGCACCCTGGATGACAACATTGGAAGATACTGGTGGCTATTTGGGAGTGCTCGGGCTACAACTTCCCAAATTCTGGACTTTTCCAACGTGGCTCAAAAGGGCAGGATTCAGGCTTTCCTGTTTATTTGGCTGACTGGAGTGGAGGACCGTATCTGATTCCCAGAAAGGATCAGCTCCTGGTATTTTCCCACCACCTTGTGATAAAGGGGGCTGCTGTTCTTCAGAGCAAACTTAAGGGCAGAGTCTTGGTAATGGGGCTGAAGGCTTGGACAGGGATAATTCCAACATTCTGGAGCAGGAGGTGCAACCGGCTGTAGTTCCACAAAGACGGACGCAGGCGCTTTTCCTGAAAGCAGATACTTGTACCTGCCCAAAAGATAAGGAGAACAATAACAACGGTTACCGTTTATAAGGGTCGCATCAAGGAAGACATTATCGCGCACCACATTCTGTAGACTACTTAGAGCTATAGGTCATTCTCCACTTAAAAACCATCCATTTAGTGACCGGTCAAAGTTACGACATCACTGAAAAAAGGTAATCCTTGACTTAAGGCAGTGGTTCTCAACCTGTGGATCGGGACCCCATTTGGGGTCGAACGACCATTTCACGGGGGTCGCCAAACAACGCAGACCGCCATCTTTTCCCCCTTTTCCTTAGCTGTGCTACTCCCTTTTATTCTATTGGCTTTTGAAAGCCAACACAATAGACTCTCTTGAATAGAATCTAATTCTATTGGCTTTCAAAAGCCAATAGGAATTGTCCAGGCTGTCTCTGCCCTGCTGAGTCCGCCAAAAGCCCCAGTCTGCAAACGGTGCTGCACCAGTTAAGTAGTCCTTGACTTACGACCGGTTGAGTAGTCCTCGACTTATGACCGGTTGGGGGTCGCGGCATTAAAAAGGTTGAGAACCACTGCTCTAAAAGGACGCAAACGACCAGCGGTCTGCAAGGAGTATAAATCCTTCCGTTCCCCACCATCCGGTCAGAGCTGAAGAAGCTTCTGGGATGAGAAGCGAAACGTCTTCAGAGAAGAAACAAGTCCAGTTGCCTCGTGAAAAAAAGCACCCTTGGGTCGAGGACTACGCGTATCTGGGGGAGGAAAATATTTAGGAAAGCCAGATATCTTACCGCCTCAGCTCCTTGGGAGGCATGATGTTTCCTTGCGCATCTAAAGGTGGAGCGCGACATTCACTTCTCAGCTTCAGCTGCTCACACTTGCTCACTTCGTCCCGCGTTAGGCTCAGGACTCGCTTTTTGTGCCTGAGGTCCACAAACAGGCCTTCCCCTTCAATGAACTTGAGGTAGGTGTTTCCATCCAAGAGGGAAGGAGGGGGGACCGGGGGCTCGGCCATGGAGGGCTTCCTGGGGGCCGTGATCCATCGCCAGGTGTTGCTATCAAAAGGCTTGTCGGGTCTGGAGCGGTAGACGGGGGGCAACCTCCCTACATCCAGCCAGGTGTGGTAGCCCCAGATGTGCCACAGGACAGCTTCCTCCAGCGGGCAACGGATTTTCTGGCAAACTTTGATTTTGGTATCTGTGTAGGGAGGCTTCTGAGTAGCTAGTTTGTGGTAGGGTCGGGGAGAAAATCCCGGCCATGGTGTGTATTTCTCTGTGCAAAGGTAGTGCCTCTCTTTCCAGGTGGACATCTTTGAAAAGGCCGGCAGAGAGACCCTAGCTGGGAAAGAGAAAGTGGCTGACAGACCTCAGAAGCTCCAGCAACCTCAGCGATATTTTATTTATCAATCTTGTAAGCCTAATAATAATAATAAAACTGCTTCCAACCTGCGACGAGATCTGTAATACCATCAAACATCCACATCTGTCTATCCCAGGTCCTGGGTAAGGACTCGATAGGTAGACAAAAATGCCAAATCCAGTCTGAACATCTGGCTGACTGTGCGATGATGATGATCATCATCAATAATAATAATAATAATAATAATAATAATAATAATAATAATAATAATAGCACCTGCAACATAACACCCCGGACTTAACAATTGTCGATAAGAAAGACAAAAAAAAAAGTCTGGATAGTGGACGTGGCAGTGCCTGGAGACAGCAGAATAGACAAGAAAGAACTGGAGAAGATAACAAAATACAAAGACCTACAAATAGAAATAGAAAGACTGTGGCAAAGACAAGCAAGGGTAGTACCAATAGTCATAGGCGCCTTGGGTGCAATCCCAAAACAACTGGAGCACCACTTGAACACCATTGGCATTGACAAATTCGCTATTAGTCAATTGCAAAAGGCAGCCTTACTAGGAATTGCTTCCATCCTGCAACGAGATCTGTAATACCATCAAACATCCACATCTGCCTATCCCCCCTAGGAGGTGACCAGTCCAGCTCCCTGCTCAAGCAGGAGACCCTATATCATTCCAGACAAGTGGCTGTCCAGTCTCTTCTTAAAGACCTCCAGTGATGGAGCACCCACAACTTCTAAATTTTTCATACCTTTAACAGAATAACAGAGTAACACAGCTGGAAGAGACCTTGAAGGTCTTCTAGTCCAGCCCCCTGCTCAAGCAGGAGACCCTATACCAGGGGTAGGCAACCTCGGCTCTTTTATGACTCATGGACTTCAACTCCCAGAATTCCTCAGTCAGCATAGCTGACTCAGGAATTCTGGGAGTTGAAGTCCATGAGTCATAAAAAAGCCGAGGTTGCCTACCCCTGCCCTATACCATCTCAGACAAGTGGCTGTCTATTCTCTTCTTAAAAATCTCCACTGATGGAGCGCCCACGATTTCTGGTGGCAAGCGGTTCCACTGGTTAATTGTTCTCATTGTCAGGAAGTTTCTCCTTAGTTCCAGGTTGCTTCTCTCCTTGATGAGTTTCCATCCGTGGCTTCTTGTCTGGCCTTCCGGTGCTTTGGAAAGTAGGTTTGCTCCTCAAAGCACGAAGCTGAAAACACCAGCCTGAAGATGACGAATTGGACTTTGTCAAAACGTCGCCAAGACACTTCCAATTTTACACGGGAGAAAACCCGAATAACCAAAGACCTACACACACACACACACACACACACACACACACACACACACGTGTCTGTGTGTGTGTGTGTGCCTCAAAAGAACTTGGAAGGAAAACAAGAAAGGGACTGTGAATATTTTGACAAGACTGAATTATGCAATTGAAAGAGAGAGAGTTAAAAAAACCCTGTATTTCCACACGAATAAAGCCGAGAGAACTACCTGCCTTTATTCTATAGGGCCTTCACATCTTGTTTCTTTTACCTGGGTTAGCAGAAGTTGGGTTTTCTCACTTTCCTTAGCGGAAGAATTGCCACAGCAACTAGTTGTGATGTCACACCCTAGGAACTGTGACTTCAATCAAGGCCTGAAGGAAGGAGATGGTGACACTCGTCTCCCTACACAGGATTGGGGGATTAAAAACATTCCTTGTTTTTTGCTTCCCAATTGTGTCAGGTCTTTAATTTCCAGAACTGGTAGCTGATTTGTCTGTCCGTGACTTATGGTGCAATTCAGATAGGATAGGATAGGATAGGATAGGATAGGATAGGATAGGATAGGATAGGATAGGATAGGGTAGGGTAGAATAGAATACAAAGATAATATAACACGAGGAATAGAATAGAATAGAAAAAGACAATATAATATGAGGAGTAGAACAGAGCAGAGCTGGAAGGGATCTTGGAGGTCTTCTAGTCCAGCCCCCTACTCAAGCAGATCCATTTCAGACAGACAAGTGACTGTCTAATATCTTCTTAAAAACCTCCAGTGATGGAGCGCCCGCAATTTCTGGTGGCAAGCAGTTCCACTGGTTAATTGTCCTCAACTGTTAGGAAGTTTCTCCTCAATTCCAGCTTGCTTCTCTCTTTGTTCAGTTTCCAACCATTGTTAAAAGCAAGGCAGCCTGTGTGACTTAGAAGTCTAATATGGAAATTAATATAAACCAGTATGAGCTTCTCTGTAATCCCACGCGTATTTACCTTGACTAATCCCATTAAATTCAGAAAGTCACCCTTTGTAAGAGACCCAGATCCATTCAGACTTTGTTATGAGTCACTCTTAGCCCATCCCTATCCCACAGCTTAATCTGAGATCGTTTGTGGCGTCCTGATCAATGTTGACAACAAAAAAAAAAATACCATCTCTGGCTAGAATTCAGATATTCTTGTATTTTGAGCAGCAGGTCCCCTTCATCTACAGATTCTTCCTCATAGAAGTGTGTATTTATTGTTGGATTAGTAATAAGTAACCAGAATAGAGCTGATCTTGGACATTCCGTGGGCTTTCCATTTTGCTTCCCAATTGTGTCAGATTTCTAATTTCCATCTGATTGCCTGTCCTTGACTTATAGTGCAATTCAGTTTGGAATAGAATAGAAATATAGAATAGAATAGAATAAAAATATAGAATAGAATATAGAATGGAGTGGAATGGAATGGAATAGAAATATAGAATAGAGTAGAACAGAATGTAGTAGAATATAATAGAATAGAGAATGGAATAGAATGGAACAGAATAGAAAATATGGAATGGAATGGAATAGAAATATAGAATAGAAATATAGAATAGAATAAATACAAAAAGACAATATGATACGAGGAATAGAATAGAAAAAAGGAATAGAATATAGAATGGAGTGGAAATATGGAATAGAATAGAAATATAGAACAGAATATAGTAAAATAGAATATAAAGTGGAGTGGAATAGAATAGAACAGAATAGAAAATATGGAATGGAATGGAAATATAGAATAGAAAAGAAATATAGAATAGAATACAAAGACAATATGATACAAGGAACAGAATAGAATAGGAGCTGGAAGGGACCTTGGAGGTCTTCTAGTCCAGCCCCCTGCTCAAGCAGGAGATCCTATACCATTGCAGACAAGTGGCTGTCCAGTCTCTCCTTTAAAATCTCTAGTGATGAAACACCCAGAACATGCATAAAGACATTTGATGGATGGCATCAGAATTGATCAGATGGGAGACCAACAGGGCTGGATGCCGTGTTGGGAAAAACTTCCTGGAGGAAACAATGGCCCACTACATTTGTGTTGTCTCCACGAAAAGCACACCAAAGTCACACAGAATCAGCTGATTCGAAGGGGAGTTTATTTACCATTGCTAGATTTACATGTGCGTCGAGTTTGCTGCAAGCCAGAGCAGTGCAAAAAAATTCCCACAGAAACATCGGAAGAGCTATCGCACAGCAACGCCGATTTTAAGAGCCTCCCGCCAAGTTAGGAATCCACGAGAAAAACGATAACCAGGCACACGCACAGAGGGGAGCTCCCAAATATGTAAAGGAGCGCGTGCCGGGATATTGGCTTGGGAAAGGAGGTGATGCTCTTGCAGCTGAAGAAACTGGCCAGAGATGGAAAGAAAGAAAAAAATAATAATGCAAGCAAGAAAAGGTGCATTTTGTGGTCCTCCCGTCGGTCTCTCCATCAGTCCAGCCAGCTGGACCCGAGAGAATCGGTCTTGCAGCGTTATCCCAACCAGAGGGAAATTTTTCATGGGTGATTCCGGTTCCTGAAGATCAGAAGCTTGCCCAGACAGAACCTAACACCGCTTTGGAAGGAGGGCAGAAACAAAACAAATAAATGACAAAGCGTGCTCATGCAGAGAACAAGGCCGTGGGCTCCCACAAAACCAGGAGGCAGCCTAACCAGTGACCACCACATCCTTGGGGACAGCAAGACTCCTCAGCCCATCTCTGCGCCTGCTCTAGCTAGCGTCGTTTCAGAGACCACCCAGTCCTTTTTCCAGCACAAAAAGCCCCCCATTCTGAGACAACTCGGCACTTCTTCTGAAGCGCCAGTCTCATGTCAACCTGGAGGCGTCCGATTTGGGCCGAAATCGGAACACCATGCCCCGAGCCTCACTTCAGTTGCTCCCTCCCTCCGCCTTCCTTGTTCGAAGGAGGCCAACATAATTTTTTTAAAAGCATGAATGATGTGGAAGAAAGGTCAGGCATTCGGGTTTTATTGCTCTTGCGAGGATCACGAACGCACGGGCTGGCCCAGACGGACGTGACTCCGGTTTCTGATTTTAAGACCCCCTCTAAAAGAGAGCAGGCCGGATTGTTTCAATGGAGGAAAACCTCAATTTAAAGCTGTTCTCCAGAACTTTACAGAGGGAGGAATCTATCAGCTTCAGAGTGTCTGTTCGCTCGACATGGCGACCTCCGCTTCGCTGTTTCGACTGCCGGAGATTATCAAGGCAGCTGGAACTATTCAATCAAGGAAGTAAATCTACTTCCAGCTCCACAACGCCAGGGGGGGGGAGGGGGAAATTGCTTGGCCTGCAGACCAAGAAGCCCAGCTTTTCAGCAATCTTGGGGAACCAGAGATGTGGCCTCTGGATTTTGCGTTCAGGCTTCCTACGGCTGGCAGTGGAACTTGGGAGCTGCTTTGTGGCTTTAAGTGCTGGCGGTTTGTGCAGGCGCAACACATCCTAGCTCAGTGTTTTTCAACCTTGACAATTTTAAGGCATGTGGACTTCAACTCCCAGAATTCCACAGCCAGCAATGCTGGCTGTGGAATTCTGGGAGTTGAAGTCCACATGCCTTAACATTGTCAAGGTTGAGAAACACTGTCCTAGCTAGAGGCGAAACGCCACAGCCTCTAGATAAGCAGATCCCACTTTAGTTAGCTAAATGCGGCCCCTTAACACACTTCTCATGATGCTTTAGGCTACAGATGTGGCGGGAATCCCATGGAGAGGCACCAATTTTATTGTTTTCTGACTGTCTAGCAGCCCTGAACCTAATTTTCAGACTTTAGCAATGAGATCAAGCTTCTCTTATTAGAATAAGACAGCAATTGCCCCAAAGCATCAAGGGATTAACATCTAAGGCCCAAGGCTAGGTAAGATGTCATTTGGGTAGCCCAGACACCTTTCAATAGATGAATCTTTCCTTCAGCAGAAACTCTAGAAGTTGTCTCCAAAACTATTGACAGCCCTGGAGCTTTCCATCTGACCCCTTACGGGAGTGTTCTAGATTTGCCCAAACCATCATCTGCAAAGAAGCAGGTGTAGAAAACAGGATAGGGAGTCTTCCTTCAACCTATCGTGGCTACGGCTTTCTCGATCCTTACATTCGGGTGACCTCTGAGTTAATCAAGACCCATATTTGCTGAAATGCCAGTAAGGTATGGGACTGGGGTCTTCTGAATGTGCCGCCCAGGTGAAGTTATTTGCAAGGAGCCCAACTGGGTCATTTTAGGTGAGGAAGGAGCTGTGACCAGCTCAGATCGGTCTCCAAGTTCTCGGGGTCTGGAAAACTGAGGTCCAGCGAGAGCTTGCTCCAGTTCTCAGGCATGTTCTCCAAAACAAGGTCTTCCAGAAGGGAGTTGTCCCCTGGAAGCTCACAGGCCACCTTGCTGGATGGGGAAGAAGTGTCCAAGAGTTCAGGGACTATTTCACCCATTTCCGCGTTCAGAAGTGGACACTGGGGAGAGTCGCCCAAGGATTGCCTCAGTGAGGTCTCATTAAACTCCAGATCTAAATTATCCTGGAAGGGCAGGAACGGCAAGGGAGAAGATCTCGGAGAACTGAAATCAACCGTGCTCCTTTCGTTGACCAAAGGGGTCAATCTCCACTGGTCAGTAGGTGGCAGGGGTATAGAAGTGGTTATGGGCACTTTATTTGGGGTGGAAGCTTTGGGCCGCCTGCAGTTCACTGGAGGGTCTTCTTCTGGACCACAGACAAGGGTCTCTAGAGGTTCCTCCAGAGTGGAAGGACATTGTCTCATCAGGAAGGATGTTGAGCCACCACCACCGAGGGGCAGAAGGAGAACCGGTTCTTCTGAGGAAGAGAGGGCTAAGTGCTGCTTCCTTCTGGATCTGCCCAATTCTTGCCTCTTTATAACCAGCGTACTTTGGGGGGCTGACCTGACCCCTGTAACCTGTCTCTTTTGTTTTATGGGGGACGCTTGCACACGGAGGTCCTGCTCTTCACCAGCTCCCGCTGGTTCCTCCTTCACAGGCCATACCGGGAGGAAAGAGGAGACCCACTCCGGGGAGAGAAAACTGTCGCTCAGAACTCCCGCCAATGGTTTTCCGCTGTCTGTACAACTGCCTTCCTCAAGAGGGCACTGTGGGTTTAATGAACAAGACTCTTCGCCGCAATATTTTTCCTCCTTTATGGAGCTCGGAGAAGGCAACAGGACCGGTTCTTCGCTGGAGCGCAGGATCTGCAAAACCAACATGGGAAGGAAGAAGCTGACAACAACACTCTTCATTTTTAGACACATTCTCCCCGGGGAGGGGGGTTAGTTATCTTTTAGGTGTGGGAATTTTATTTTGCCCTCTTAAACTGACCGTTGTGCTTAGCCTCCATTTATTCAAAAATTAGAGGGGCTGTTTGAGCCAAGAGGGATCTCCAACAGCGTTGAGGGAATCTATGCATTGGCCGAAGATCCTGTCCTCAACCTACGACACAATTGAGGGCAACATTTTGTTGCTAAGCGAGACAGTTGTTAAGTGGGATTTGCCCCATTCTACAATCTTTCTCGTCTGAGTTCTTAAGGGAATCACTGCACTAGTTAAGTTGGGGTTTTCTAAAAATAACATACGAGTCCGTGGCCAAGTGTCCGAATTTTTGATCATGTGTCTGTAAGAATGCTGCAACGGTCATAAGGGTGAAAAACAGTCATAAGTCTCTCTCTCTCTCCCTCTCTCTCCCTTCGCGTTCACCGGTGTTGCTTCTGATGCAAAAGAACCATGTTTAAAAGCTGTTGTATATTTAAAAAACCTCATGTTGGTTAAATAACAAATAAGCAACTGTCGGCTTTTCTTTTTTTCAGGATCGAAGGCGAGCATTCGAGAACAATCTAGAAAAGAAAGGTCTGGAACTAGAAGCTGAAAATAAGCAGGTAGGAATTACGGTGGATTGTAACTGATTAAAATCAGACTGATTTTAATCAGTAACCCTAACCCCCACCCCCACCGGGTCACACCAGTCTTGAGAAGGAATAAAAGGGAATGAAGGAAGCGGGGAGCAAAGGCCAAGGACCAAACCCACATGGATAAGGATGGCAGAGGGCAGGGAAAAATAAACCCACTTCTAGCCGAGATCCTGCTCGGTTCCCGAGGACATCTACTCCTTTCTAAGAGGCTTTTTTGCTAGCCAAAGGCCTCCTACCTCACCTTTGGCAAAGCCCATCTGCATGGAAGAACTGCCTGAGAGACAGCTGGGTCCGGTTCCACGGGTGCTGAGGTTAGCCTGGAGCATTCAGACAAACGTGCACCCAAGAAAAATGAGGAGACGTGTGAGACTAACCTTTGGCGCAGGGTGTTCGGCTGGGTTGCCCTGCATGGTCCCCAAGGCAGTCTGGTCTGCAGGCAGAGGTGGCCTTGAAGGCAACGGGAGATGGAATGGCTCGCTCGTCGGGAAGTGGACTGGAACCATGTAGGAACTGACCCGTGGCAGCAAGGGCTTAATCCTTGGCCCTAAGAAAGAAAATCAATCAATCAAGATATTGAAGAGTACCGGGTCTAAGACGGAGCCTTCTGGTTGTTGTTGTTGTTGTTAATTGCAAAGTCGTGTCTGACCCATCGCAACCCCATGGACAACGTTCCTCCAGGTCTTCCTGTCCTCTACCATCTTCTGGAGTCCATTTAAGTTCACACCTACTGCTTCAGTGACTCCACCCAGCCATCTCATTCTCTGTCGTCCCCTTCTTCTATTGCCCTCCATCTTTCCCAGCATTAGGCCCTTCTCCAGTGAGTCCTTCCTTCTCATTAGGTGGCCAAAGGTCTCATTAGGTCTCATTAGGTGGCCAAAGTGGTACCCCACTGTTTACTTCCCTCCATGTAGATGTAGTACCATTAAGGCAGGGGTTCCCAACCGGGGATGCGAGACGATATCCCAGGGGGTGTGAAAACCTGGGTTTAGAAGTTTCAAAATTATAGTGTATAAGCATAATTCGTTTTGAACTTTTGTTAAGGGGTGTGAGAATATATCAGAAGCACTCTAGGGGTGGGGGGTATAGAAAAAGGCTGGGAACCACTGCATTAAGGACTACTTCTTGAGTATGGTTTGTCAGCCAGTTACAAACCCATCTGGTGGTGATGTTGTCTATTCCACATTTTTCTAGCTTACCAAGAAGTAGGTTGTGGTCTACTTTGTCAAATGCCTTGCTAAGTCTAAATATACTATAATAATACAATACTATTATTAATAATAATAGTAGTAGTAGTAGTAGTAGTAATAGTAGTTGTTGGAAGGGACCTTGGAGGTCTTCTAGTCCAACCCCCTGCTTAGGCAGGAAACCCCATACCATTTCAGACAAGTGGCTGTCCAATCTCTTCTTAAAAACATCCAGTGTTGGAGCATTCACAACTTCTGGAGGCAGGTTGTTCCACTGGTTAATTGTCCTCACTGTCAGGAAATCTATTCCCCCTGCCACCGTTTCCCTATATACCCTTACAGTCTGTCCTTCCTATCAACCAAATGGCTTCCATTTGCTTCCTCCAATGAGCAGCGTGGAGTAAGGGCTTGGCAAGGAGGCAATCCGATACTTACGGGAGATCTGAGCCTCCATCTTGGTGCCTTTCGCGTTCTTCTGCAGATCCAAAGTTGGACGTTTCTGCTGCTGCATTAAGATCGAGAGAGAAGAAAAAAGAAAGTGAAGGGTCCAACAGGCCAGGACCGACTGAAGGTAAAGGAGCAAGTGGAGTTGATGAGCCAGCCGTGTGCTGCAACTGCCCAAAAAGCCAACACAATCCAAGGCTGCATTAACAAAGGGATAGAATCAAGATCACAGGTAGTGTTAACACCACTTTATACTGCGCTGGTAAGAGCACGCTTAGAATCCTGCATCCGGTTTTGGTCACCACGATATAGAAATTATGTTGAGACTCTAGAAAGAGGGCAGAGAAGAGCAACAAAGAGGATCGGGGGTTGGAGGCTAAAACATATGAAGAAAGTTGCAGGAATTGGGTAGGTCTAGTTCAGTGGCTCGGGACCCCATTTGGGGTCGAACGACCATTTCACGGGAGTCGCCAAACAACGCAGTCCGCCATTTCCCCCCCCCCTTTTCCTTAGCTGTGCTACTCCCTTTTATTCTATTGGCTTTTGAAAGCCAAGAGAATAGACTCTCTTGAATAGAGTCTAATTCTATTGGCTTTCAAAAGCCAATAGGAATTGTCCAGGCTGTCTCTGCCCTGCTGAGCCCGCCAAAAGTCCCATTCTGCAAATGGTGCTGCACCAGTTGAGTAGTCCTCGACTTACAACCGGTTGAGTAGACCTCGACTTACGACCGGTTGGGGGTCACGGCATTAAAAAGGTTGAGAACCACTGGTCTATTTAATGAAGAGAAGGACGAAGGGTGATATGATAGTCGTTGTTTCAATATCTAAGAGGCTGCCCCAAAGAAGACCGGGGAGGGGAGTCAACCTGTTTTCCAAAGGCAGAACAAGAAGCAATGGATGGAAAAACTAACCAAGGAGAGAAGCAACCTAGAATTAAGGAGAAATTTCCTAACAGTGAGAACAATTAACCAGTGGAACCACTTGCCTCCAGAAGTTGTGAATGCTCCAACACTGGAGGTTTTTAAGAAGAGATTGGACCTCCATTTCTCTGAAATGGCCATATTTGAACAGGGGGTTGGACTAGAAGACCTCCAAGGTCCCTTCCAACACTGCTATTCTGATCTCCCTTTACTGGCTAGTTCCCCCAAAACTCAAGTGAAATAGCAAAAACAAAAAACAACAACTCCCGGATCTTCCATCTCTTCTGCACAGAGCAGAAGATGGGGATTGCTGGAGGCATAGTCTTAGGAGAAAATTCTAGAGGTTCTTCACACTTAACCCCTTCCACCTCAACTACTACTACTACTACCACTACTACTATTAGTAGTAGTAGTAATAGTAGTATAGTATATTTAGACTTCAGCAAGCCATTTGACAAAGCAGACCACAACCTACTTCTTGGTAAGCTAGAAAAATGTGGAATAGACAGCATCACCACCAGATGGGTTTGTAACTGGCTGACAAACCATACTCAAGAAGTAGTCCTTAATGCAGTGGTTCCCAGCCTTTTCTATACCCCACCCCACCCCTAGAATGCTTCTGATATATTCTCAACCTCTGGAGTCAAGGAGTTCCACTGGTTGATTGTCCTCATTATCAGGAAGTTTTTTCTTAGTTCTAGGTTGCTTCTCTCCTTGATTAGTTTCCCTCCGTTGCTTCTTGTCCTGCCTCCAGGTGCTTTGGAGAATAGCTTGACTGCCTCTTCTTTGGGGCAGCCCCTCAAATGCTGAAATATTGCTATCATGTCACCCCTAGTCTCTTTATTTATTTATTTATGAGACTTATATACCGCTTTAAGTGCAAGCACTCTCTAAGCGGTGTACACCAGGAAGCAATGTATATATATAAATTTACATTGCCCCCAACAATCTGGGTCCTCATTTTACCTACCCCAGAAGGATGGAAGGCTGAGTCAGCCTTGAGCTGCTGAGATTTGAACTGCTGACCTGCTGAACACAGTCAGCTAAAGTGGCCTGCAGTACTTGCACTCTAACTGCTGCGCCACCTCGGCTCATATTCTGGAAAACCTCCAGTGATGGAGCGCCCACAACTTCTGGTGGCAAGCTGTTCCACTGGTTAATCGTCCTCACTGTTAGGATGTTTTTCCTGTCCCTTCCAACTCTATGATTTTAAGTACTTCCAGCCTGGAGAAGAAGGAAGAGGAAAACTGTTGATTCTCTTCCAATAAGAAGAGCCAGGGTTGGTTTGTCACACACTCTGAATCGTCAAGGAAAAAAAACAAAAAAAAATGAGGGACTTTCTCTCCTCCCAGCATTCCTGCACAGGGATTTGTCTGAGTCAGTCTGTTATCCGACACCATTTCTTTAATCACCATTTCACCTTGTCACGCCGATTAAATTTGGACGGGTCTAAATAGATGCCGAAGCCTCCTTTCGGAAGGGCAAGCTCCTTCATGCCACTTTGACGATTGCTATAGGACACAGCACTTTTTTATTTTTCAAAAGGACAGGGGTATAAATAGATTTTTTTCTCCAAAGGGATTGAAATTCTGCCCAAGCGATACTCCTACGAGAATTCTGAGAAGGGAACTTGATAAAATAAAAAAAGACCACCACTCTGGAAAATCCTAGCCAAGGTTGAGGGCTTCAGAATTCATCTTACTGGAGCACAAGTATCTGGTTTTTCCCCCAAAATAAGACTGGGTCTTATATAGAATCAAGATCATGTGGAGTGTTAATACCACTTTACAAGGCCTTGGTAAAGCCACACTTGGAATACGGCATCCAGTTTTGGTCACCACGATGTAAAAAAGATGCTGAGACTCTAGAAAGAGTACAGAGAAGAGCAACAAAGATGATCAGGGAACTGGAGGCTAAAACAAACGGTTGCTGGAATTGGGTATGTCTAGTTTGATGAAGAGAAGGACAAGGGGGGACAGGATAGCAATGCTCCAGTATCTCAGGGGCTGCCCCAAAGAAGAGGGAGTCAAGCTATTCTCCAAAGCACCTGAAGGCAGGACAAGAAGCAACAGATGGAAACTAACCAAGGAGAGAAGCAATCTAGAGCTAAGGAGAAACTTCCTGACAATCAGAACAATTAACCAGTGGAACTACCTGCCTCAGAAGCTGTGAATGCTCCAACACTGGAAGTTTTTAAGAAGAGACTGGACAGCCATTTGTCCACAATGGTATAGGGCAGGGGTAGGCAACCTTGGCTCTTTTATGACTCGTGGACTTCAACTCCCAGAATTCCTGAGCCAGCATGGCTCAGCTTGGAAACTCTCCCTTTCCCCTCAGCAGGGCTGGCTCAGGGATTAATACCACTTTACAAGGCCTTGGTAAGGCCACACTTGGAATCCTGCATCCAGTTTTGGTCACCACGGTGTAAAAAAGATGCTGAGACGCTAGAAAGAGTGCAGAGAAGAGCAACAAAAATGATTAAGGGACTGGAGGCTAAAACATATAAGGAACGGTGGCTGGAATTGGGTACGTCTAGTTTAACGAAGAGAAGGACCAGGGGGGACATGATAGCAATGCTCCAGTATCTCAGGGGCTGCCCCAAAGAAGAGGGAGTCAAGCTATTCTCCAAAGCACATGAAGGCAGGACTCTCCAACAGCTGCTGGCTGTCAACCTGCCTCCCTCTTCACTTAAATAAAATCTCACTTCGATGCATAAAACGGTAGAGGAAGAAAGCACTGGGAAACGTTCCTTTCCTACCTGCTACTCACCTTGAACACCTGATCCAGGGTCAGGTAACGGTTTGCTTCGGGATGGATGGTCCAGAATGCGATTTTTCCATTGGCAGACGTCTCCCGAACAAACATGTCGTGAAGGGAAAGATTGTGACGCACGGAGTTCTAAATTGCAGAGGTGGGGAAAAAAAACCCAAAACATCTATTGGTTTCGCTGACAAAACAGTTAGCTAAGTTAGGAGGGAAAGAAAGATGTAAAGTTGAAGCGATGTAATTCCCATATTACGGGGACCTTGGTGCTCTCTGAGCTTGGCTGTGTTCTTGCAGACGTTTCGTTACCAAACTAGGTAACATCATCAGTGCTGGAGTGGTGTCTGCAGAGGAGGACTGTGGGGTCCTTGGTGCTCTCTGAGCTTGCTTGTTTTCTTGCAGACGTTTCATTACGCAAACTAGTCAACTTCATCAGTGCTAGAGGGATGTAGGGTTTATGGAATGATGATGATGGTGGTGGTGGTGGTGGAGGAGGAGGAGGAGGAGGAGGACGACGACGACAACTGTGGGGTCGCAAAAGGAGATCACCTGACCCCTGGACACTGCGACGGTCATAAATATGAACCAGGTGCCTAGTGTCCGAGTTTTGATCAAGCGACCATGGAGATGTAGCCATCATAAGTTGGAAAACTGTCATAAATCACTTTTGTACTGCTGTTGTAACTTTCAACGGTCACTAAACAAATGGTTGTGAGCTGAGAACCGACCGTGTAATATTTTATAGTGTAAAAAAAATGTATAATTTGTATGCTGTATATTTTTATAATATTTTAGAGCCCAGCCAATGGCGAGTTTAATGTGTGTTGTCACTGGGAGGTGGGGGATAGGGAATTATTATATGGTTGTGTTATTTTTCCTCTCGTTTTATTTTTATGTAAGGTGTTTTTCTATTTAACTCAGCCGCCTTGAGTCGCCTTGAGTATGCGAGTAGGTGGCAATGCAAATTATCTAAAGAAATAAATTTCATAATAATGATAAGAAGTTTTTAAAAGGTGAAAGGATGCTTTACCTTCCAGCCTGGCTTGGCCACATGCCTGAAATAGGGAAAATGGTCCTCGATCCAGGTGTAGATGTCCTTCAACATCATGCGCTTCTTCTCGGTGCTGTTGATGGCAAACTGGATCATGGCCATGTAAGAGTAGGGGGGCCGTTCGGAGAAGGATTCCTTCCATGAACCCGGACAGACGGCGGCCACTGCGGGACTCTCCTCAGACTGAAGTAGGGAAGCAAAAGCCAAAATTAAGAAAGAAGGGTCCCACGGGGGGGGGGGGGAGAGAGAGAGAGAGAGAGAACGGATTGATTAATAGATGATGGATGGATGGATAGTTGGATAGCTAGACAGACAGGCAGATAATGGATTGATTAATAGAGGATGGATGGATGGATGGATGGATGGATAGATAGATAGATAGATAGATAGATAGATAGATAGATAGATAGATGATGGATTAATAATGATGGATGGATGGATAGTTGGATAGATAGTTGGATAGATAGATAGTTGGATAGATAGATGATAGATAGATAGATAGACAGATAGATAGATATAGATGATAGAATGTATTGATTAATAATGACGGATGGATGGATAGTTGGATAGAGAGAGATGAGAGAGAGAGAGAGACAGAGAGAGAGAGAGACAGAGATAATGGATTGATTGATTAATAATGATGGATGGATGGATAGTTGGATGGATAATGGATTGATTAATGATGGATGGATGGATAGATAGAACACCTAACAGTGGGCAGAGTCAGCCTGCAATGCCGCATTCTCACCACTGCGCCACCAGGGCTCTTACTTATGATTTTTATCATGGGAAACACCACTAAAATTGTTCTGGTCCACATGTTCAATGCTCATCTCCGGAGGTCTTAAATCTTCCCTTTTTGCGTTTTTTTTTGTTTTAATTAGGCAGATGCGTATCCAATTTTTTTCTTCTGCTGCTGAAAAGCAGCTCCGCTCCCTCCCGCCCACAGCCCTTCTTCCAGTCTTACATCTACCTTTTTAACTTTCTAAAAACATACCGGCCTACGTGGCTGATGGGCTCTTTGTGAAGAAACGCTCAGGTGATCGGGAATTTGGAGTCATCCTTGACACATTATCACAATGCACTGGATCCGAAAGCCTGACTCACAGGAGGAGATCGTTAAGGGCTGCTTATGAAACCGCAGGGAATTGGTAGAAAAAGAGCAGAATGCCAGAGCTGAAAGGGACCCTAGAGGTCCTCTAGTCCAACCCCCTGCTCAGGCAGGAAACCCTGTGTCGTTTCAGACAAATAGCACTCCAATCTCTTCTAAAACACACACACACACACACAAGGCTCTTTGGCCTTCTGCTTACCTTAATTGTCTTCTGCTCTGGGGTCTGGTTCTCCTTCTCCGTGTCCTTCTTCACGCTACAGGAGCTGAGCGCCGTGGAAGACATCTTGCCCAACCATTGGATGTTGGTCAGACTGCTGCTCAAGCCAGAACTGACCGAGTCCTCGCTGCCTACGTGGATATAAACTGAGTTTTTAATAGTGCACCTGTAGATCCTTCAGAGAGGGAGCTTGAAATTTTAGCCTTTTGGCAGAAAAGAGGTTGGGTACCATTATGATGGCATGGGAAGAATCTAGAGAAAGGAATATTTGAGAGAATATTAAAAAGGCAGACTATATTTCCCCCAAAGAAATAATGGAGAAGATCTTTTTAAAAAGAAAGAAATCAGCCCCCAGGAATCAGCCCCAGCCCCTAGGCCAGTAGTTCTCAACCTTTTTAATGCCGCGACCTCCAACCGGTCGTAAGTCGAGGACTACTCAATCGGTCTACGCAACTGGTGCAGCACCGTTTGCAGAATGGGGCTTTTGGCGGGCTCAGCAGGGCAGAGACAGCCTGGACCATTCCTATTGGCTTTTGAAAGCCAATAGAATTAGACTCTATTCAAGAGAGTCTATTCTATTGGCTTTCAAAAGCCAATAGAATAAAAGGGAGCAGCACAGCTAAGGAAAAGGGGGGGAAAAAATGGCGGACTGCATTGTTTGGTGACCCCCATGAAATGGTCGTTCGACCCCAAATGGGGTCCCGACCCACAGGTTGAGAACCACTGACTTAGAGCGATTCGTTTAGTGACCGTTTGAAATTGAAACGGCGCAAAAAAACAGTAACTTAACGGCCGTTTTTCATTTACCACCGGTGGCAGCATCTCCAGGGTCACGTGATCAAAATTCACGTGCTTGGAAACTGACTTGGATTTACGACAGTTGCAGCATCCCGGGGGGGGGGAGGTCACGTGATTCCTCTCTTTGCAGCTTTCTGACGAGCAAAGTCAATGGGGGAATCCAGATTCTCTTAACGACCGGGTCACTGATTGTGCACCTGCAGCGATCCACTTAAGAAATGTCGTAAAATGGGGCAAAGCTCACTTTCAAAGTGTCTCACTTAGCAACAGAAATTTGGGGCTGAGTCGCGGCCGTTCAGCCGAGGACTGCCTACATTCCTGATCTGCTCACCCTCCTGTCTTCCCTACACTCTTCTTCAAAGAAAAAAACATAGAATAACAAGGTGGGAAGGGATCTGGGAGGTCATCTAGTCCAACCCCCCCTTTGCTCAAGCAAAACGTCTACCGTTCGGGCAACGGTTTGTCACAAACTCACAAAGCTTTCACCCTCACATAGATGTGCTCCCCATCTCCCCAGCACCACCACTTTTTCTTCTTACCAGAGCCCAGAAAAAGCTCTTGAAATTTTCTCAGAACCAGATGGATGGAAGAAATAATAGACCAACCCGTAGACTGGAAACCAGAGATCTTTTTGCTGGGTATTTTAAACAGAAAATATAGTAAAGAAACACGGTACTTAATTCTACATATAACAACGGCAGCAAGAATAGCATACGCACCGTTCTGGAAAAATGAGAATATACCATCAGAGGAAGAAGTGATAAGTAAAATCCTGGACTGTGCTGAGATGGACAAATTAACAAAAAAGATAAAAGAAAAGGAAGACACAGAGGACTATCTATTATGGAACAAGTGGTATGACTGGTTGGAGACTAGAAATAATAGAGGAGAATAAATGTGGAAAGGTCAAAAGTGGAAAATGTGTGTATAATAATGTATAGTAATAATAACATGTATTATTCTTAGTATGAAGTATAGTATGAAGGAAGAAAAATGCAAACAAGAAACAACGGGACAGCAAATATATCTAAAGAATAAGGGGGGGGATGTAAACAATAGAAAATTACCGTCACAAAATTGCTGTTAAAAAAAAAAGGGAGGAGTATACACTGTGTGTGTATGTGTGTTATGTTTTGTTCTGTTGGTTTAAAAAATAAAAATTAAAAAAAAGAAAAGAAAATTTCTCAGAACAAAGGTGCCTCCTTCATGTTGAGGGGAATGGCCAAAGAAATACAGCCCAACAGCAAAATAATAATAATAATAACAAGAAGAAGAAGAAGAAGCAAGAATAGCACAAATCTTTAGATCTTTTGCCAGTAATAAAAAACATAAAAACAGAATAACAGAGTTGGGAGGGACCATGGAGGTCTTCTAGTCTGACCTCCCTGCTCAAGCAGATCCTGGACAAATGGTTTTCCAACTTCTTGTTAAAAAACCTCCACTGTTGGAGCATCCACAACCTCTGGAGGCAAGCTGCTCCAGTGATTAATTGTTCTGCCGGTTGATAGTTTAATAAAGCAAATGGCGTTTCCTAGGGGATTTTTCTATTTCAACAGACTTTACATAAAAGTAGGCTATCATGAATAGAGAAGAGACTCTATTCCAGGGTCGAAAAATAACAAGACTTTTGCTGCCTGTGCAGTTTCGGACTATGTGCAATGAGATTTTCGCTGCATTAGGTTCTATTGTCGCAAAATGGGAGCGTTTTCCCATGATATATGATCGCATTAACTCTTTGAAGTCAGACTTTTGTGAGATAATTATTATTTCTAAACCTTCTAGCACAGCAGAGAAGGGCTTACTGGGAAAACCTGGATGCTGTATAATCTCTGAGAATCATACCACTAAAATGACCAGCGATGATATCTAGAGTTTGATGTCCTATTGAGACATAAATAATAATGCATCACTAGATGAAACTACAGTAGTGGCCAAAATTGTGGAAACCTTTTGGGAAAAGTGTATTGTTGAGGTTTGATGGCTAATAACACCACTTTTTTTTGGGGGGGGGGGGGAGTAGTGCCATAAAATTATATATCAATGGAAAGATAATTTAATCAAGAATTAAATGTACAGAAGAAATGCCACCTTTGGTTAAGTTTCCCCCTTTTCCTTAGCTGTGCTACTCCCTTTTATTCCATTGGCTTTTGAAAGCCAATAGAACAGACTCTCTTGAACAGAGTCTAATTCTATTGGCTTTCAAAAGCCAATAGGAATTGTCCAGGCTGTCTCTGCCCTGCTGAGCCCGCCAAAAGTCCCAGTCTGCAAACGGTGCTGCACCGGTTGAGTAGTCCTCGACTTATGACCAGTTGGGGAGGTTGTGGCATTAAAAAGGTTGAGAACCACTGATTTAGACCAAGCATAGGTAATTCTCGGCTTACAACCGTTCATTTAGTGTGTGTATCCTAATCTAACGAAGATCTCTAGAAGCTTGCATTTTTTTTAAAAATAAAATTCCCATGCAACAATGGATATTTCCTCAAAACAGGAGTTAAAACAATTCCTACAAAATACTGCTTGTCTTTAACTTTATCGTATTATTTTAAATGTTTCTGAATTGCATTGCATAGGCAATAATCAAATTGGTACCTATGACCTTGTATGCTTGTGGAGCAGATTAAATGACCGGTTTGGGGAGGGGGGTCTCAGCATTAAAAAGGTTGAGAACCACTGTTCTGGAACATCACCCTTGCGAGAATTAAACCGGTCCCCAAGGCCCTGAAGACGTGGTTCTGCCAGAGGATCTGGGGAACCCCCAGAGTAGAACGGAGCCCGTTAAATGGCTGGTATGAACGTGTGTGTTGTCACTCGGATGGTGTGTGTGTGTGTTTGTTTTTGTGTGTGTGTGTGATTATTGTATTATTTTTCTTTCTTCCCTATGGTGTTTTTATATGCATGCAAGCCCCCTTGAGTGAGTGAGCGAGTGAGTAAGGGGCCAATATCAACTCTCCAAAGAAGTGAGTTGCTGCATACATACTGGGTCCTTCCTCTTCTCGGCTCCCCAAGGACTGCAAGGCCAAAAAGTCCGACTCCTCCGGGCTCCAGGGCCATATCCCGGACAGCTGTTCTTCCTCTTCGGGGGCCCCGCGGCTGGTGGCCAGGCTCTCCTCTTCGGATCCGGACAGGTCCTGAAAGGGCCCGGGGCCCAGGCTGCTGTCTTGGCTGCACAGGCTCAGCCCGCCTGGGTCCTTCCCAGGAGACCGTTCCGGGGCTGGCCTCTCCGGGACGCCTTGGGCAGGGGTGAGCAGCCCGGGGGGGCGGAGCGGGGCCGAGCGCTCACCTGCGCCCACCCGGCCGGGGGAGGCCGGGATGCCTCGGAGCTGGCGGGCGAGCCTTGGCTCCTGCTTGACCCGGCCGGCTCGGCGGCCGGCTTCGGCGTCCTCGGCGGGGCTGGCCTGCAGCGGCGGCGGCGTCTTCCTCTTCTTCAGAATCAGCGGCTGGCGAGCCCGGCTCTTCATGCTGGACGGCCCGGCGGAGCCTCATCGGGAGGCAGCAGCCACCCTGCAAGAGAGACGGCCGCGCCCGGGGTCAGCCCGCCGTCCGCCGCGGGCTCCGCTGGGCAGCCCCGGCCCAGCTTCTCCCGCCGCCCCGCTTCGGGGCTCCCACGAGGCGGACTTGGGGGGGGCTTCCCCCGGGCACAGAGCATCCCTCCCGGGCTGCCGGGCTGGGACGAGCCGCTCCGAACGCAGCGCGGGCGCGGAACCCCCCTGCCCGCCCTCCCGCCTGCGCGGAGGCTCTTACCGGCGCCCCTCCAACGGGCTGCGCGGCGAGGCCGGGGCGAGCGATGCAGGTCCGCGGGTCGGTTTGAATTTCGCGCCGGGCAGCGCGCTGAGGTCACGTGGGCGGGGCGGCCAATGGCGGGGCGGGCGGGCGGGGAGAGAGGGGCGGGGCGGTTAGAGAGAGGGGGGGCACTCAGGGAGAGGGCGGGGCGGCCAGGAAGAGAGGGGCGGGGCGGTTAAAAGAGAGAGAGACAGACAGAGACGGAGAGAGGCGGACATCCAGGGAGAGAGAGGGGCGGGGCAGCTAGAAAAGGGGGCGGGGCATCACGCAGAAAGGGACGGAGCAGCTAGAGAGAGGGGGCGGGGCATCCAGGCAGAGAGGGGCGGGGCAGCTAGAAAAGGGGGCGGGGCATCCAGGCAGAGAGGGGCGGGGCAGCTAGAGAGAGGGGGCAGGGCATCCAGGCAGAGAGAGGGGTAGCTAGAGAAGGGGGCGGGGCATCCAGGCAGAGAGGGGTGGGGCAGCTAGAGAGAGGGGGCGGGGCATCCAGGCAGAGGGGAGGGGCAGCTAGAGAGAGGGGGCGGGGCAGCTAGAGAGAGGGGGCAGGGCATCCAGGCAGAGAGGGGCGGGGCAGCCAGGGGAAAAGGGGCGGGGCAGCTAGAGGGGGGCAGAAATTGTGGAAACCTTTTGGGAAAAGTGTATTTTTGAGGTTTGATGGCTAATAACACCACTTTTTTTTTTTGAAGTAGTGCCATAAAATTATATATCAATGAAAAGATAATTTAATCAAGAATGCAATGCAACAAAGTTTGTTCAATTATCTGCGCTGTATTCTGTGAAAAGTTATAGCTAAATAACCAGAAAAAGGAAGCACAACTTGCTCAGGTTGATCTCCGGTGGCTTTCCTTCATCTGATTGTAGCCGATGAGCATGAGTGTTTAGAGAGCCAATCAGGTGTCCTCTTGTTTTGGCAATGGGCCAATTAGATCACAGTAGGATTCAGTGATTGATCTCATGTATTGAAGCTGAGAGGAAGACATTGATCAGTGTGTTGTGTGATGGCTATCAAGTTGGCTGGGTTTTTTGTGTTCTTTCATTGAGTGAGCTTGCAAAACGTAATAAAATTAAAGCCATGGTGCAAAGAGTTGACCGGTCGCCCAGAAAGCGATGTAAAATAGTCTTATTAAGTGAACAAGGCTACAGTTATAAAGAAATTAGAAGAAAAATGGGTGGAAACATAGCCAAAGGTGGCGTTTCTGCTGTACACTTTTCCCAAAAGGTTGCCACCATTTTGGCCACTGCTGTAGACTCAAAGCTCCATTGATTGCAAAGTTTGGAGACGGGTGGCAAGGAAGGGTCCGAAGCCCCCTGCGCTGCCCCATCTCTGTTCCTCCAGCAAGAATGCCTAGCGTGGAAAGGGAAAGTGCCACAGAAGGCTGAGGAATTCTGGGAGTTGAAGTCCACGAGTCTTAAAGTTGCCAAGTTTGAAGACCCCTGTATAATAGAAACCAGGGGTCTTCAAACTTGGCCCTTGCATGACTTGTGGATTTTGACTCCCAGAATTCCCCAGCCAGCCCATGGGAATCCAATTCTGGCTATTAAAAAGGTTCAGTCCTGCCAATTGGAGCCAAGTTGATTAATCAACTTTGCATTGATTTAACCTTTGTGGATACTATTTGTCCTGGGTGATTTGAGTCTTCACTGACATACGTAATTCTGGGAGTTGAAGTCCACCAGTTTTAAAAGACCAGTCTTGTAGTATGGTCACCCTACTACAAAAAAAGATGTTGAGACCTTGGAAAAAGTTCAGAGAAGAGCAACTAAGATGATCAGAAACCAAAACATACGAAGAACAGCTCCGGGACTTGGGTTTGGCTAGTCTAAAGAAAAGAAGAAAGAGGGGTGACATGACAGCAGCGTTCCAGTATTTGAGGGGCTGCCCCAAAGAAGAGGGGGTCACATTATTCTTCAAAGCACCAGAGGGAAGGACGAGAAACAACAGTTGGAAACTGACCAAAGAGAGAAGCAACCTGGATTTAAGGAGAAACTTCCTGACCGTGAGGACGATCAACCAGTGGAACAGCCTACAGCTTTGCCTCCAGAAATCGTGGGTGCTCCATCGCTGGAGATTTTTAAGAAGAGACTGGACAATCACCTGTCTGAGATGGGATAGGTTCTCCTGTTTGAGCAGGGGGCTGGACTAGAAGACCTCCAAGGTCCCTTCCAGCTCCTATTCTATTCTATTCTATTCTATTCTACTCTACTCTACTCTGTTCTGTTCTGTTCTTATTTCTATTCTATTCTACTGTTCTGTTTTGTTTTGTTCTGTTCGTATTTCTATTCTACTCTATTCTGTTCTGTTCTTATTTCTATTCTATTCTACTCTGTTCTGTTTTATTCTGTTCTTATTTCTATTCTATTCTACTCTGTTCTGTTTTATTCTGTTCTTATTTCTATTTTATTCTATTCCACTCTACTCTGTTCTGTTCTTATTTCTATTCTATTCTATTCTATTCTATACTCTGTTCTGTTCTGTTTTGTTCTGTTCTTATTTCTATTCTATTCGTTAAGAACTGGACTTTATTTAAATCCCCTTCTAAGCTGCATTAACAAGGAGGAGCGTTTCTGGTCATTACCAGTAGGGCAGAAAAAATCACACACACGCACAAACACACACACACACAATGTTCCTGAGGCCCTGTTGAACCAAGAAAAAAATGTTCTTAGGCTTGCAGTCTAGTCTGTTTCGAGCGGATGTAAATGAGAGAAAGCCACCAAATTCCCAGAAACTTCTAGTTTAAAACCAGACAGACAGCTATTGCGAGAGAAAACTTTATTCTCTAGCGCTGAAGGTGCTACCTGGACAGGTAACCAAACATCGGAGAGCACCAAGGGCGCCACAAGTTTATTTTCCGTTTGCATCCTCCCCTTAGTACTTGTTCCAAAGCAGAATGGAGATCCTGGGATTGGCCAGAGAGAAGAGTGGGATCCATTTGTGTAATGTCAGAGACCAACAACTTCAGGTCACACTGGATCTGCTGTGAGTCTTCTTTTTTTTTTCTTTTGTTTTGAGGAGAGGGTGTAAAAATTTTATTTCAAAGTGTGCTAAGCTTATTTTTCGGAAGCGGGGGTACATCACCGTCTCTTACATCACAAAATAATGAAACTCAACACCTCTGCTTTGGCAATGCCATCGAAAGCCACCACTGAATACGGGTAGTCCTCGACTTTCGACAGTTATTTAGTGACCGTTCAAAGTTGCAACGCCACTGAAAAAAACAGGACTTACGACCTTTTTTCATACTTAACAGCCATTGCAGCATTCACCAAGGTCATGTGATCGGTATTCAGCTGCTTGGCAACTGACTCACATTTATGACGGTTGCAGCGTCCTTGGGGGGAGCGTCACGTGATCCCCTTTGGCGCCCTTCTCACAAGCCAGGTCAAGGAGGGAAGCCCAATTTACTTAACAACCACGTTACTAATTTAACAAGTGCAGTGATTCGCTTAACAACACTTGCAACAAAAGGTTCGTACAGTGGGGCAAAACCCACTTCACCAATGTCTCACTTAACCACAGAGGTTCTGGCTTCAACTGTGGCCGTGATCCGAGGACTACCCTTAGGATGCAGAAGAGAAGGCTGTTTGCTAAGACAAATTTGGGAACGTGGCACCCGAAGGCTGTATAAAAGAGCAATGAAAAAACTTGCAAAAATATAACACGTTAATATTAGTTGTAAATGCAGGGGTTTTTTTTAACGAAACAAAAAACGAAAACGAAAAAATAAAGACATCGTAAAACGAGCAAGGCGGGCGCCTGTTCTCCCAATTTGGTTCCCCCTTGAATGTGTTGGGTTACAAATTCGACACGACACCAGGCTGTAGCCAAGTGAGTGATACGTATACAGTCCTTTCAGGTAAGCTCGGTCATGGCAGGGCGCGGAGATGAGCAGATTCCAGATCCAGAAAACCTCCGAGGAGCGACCGTTTTGCTAGTGAAAAAACCTCACAGACTCCGACGACGTCAGGCCCAGAACACCACTTCTTTTGTTGCTGCGCCGACCGCAGGTTGTTAGCGCATCTTATAGTCATTAGACACGGAGGCTTCGCAAAGCTGCCCTTTAAAATCCAAGTCAACTGTAAAATCCAGATCGCGCTGTAAAGAATGTAGAATTCAGATCCTGTTGCTTACTAGTTGTGGACAAGAGAAGCCGGTGGTTAATAGCGCATATTTGGTAGGTGCTCGACTTAACAACCGTTCGTTTAGGGACCGTTCCAAGTTACAACACCACTGGAAAAAGGGAGTTAGGACCGTTTTTCCCACTTACGGGTGTTGCAACGTCCCCAAGGTCACGTGGTGAAGATTCAGACAGGATGTTCGGAAAAGACACATTCTAATGCACGGGTGTCAAACTTGCGACGTCACGTGACATGTCGCGACGTATCGTGACTTTTTTCCCCATTGCCAGCAATGGGGTGGGTACGGTTTTGGCGTGAGGTATCCGGCCCACAGGCCGGCAGTTTGACACCCCTGCGCTAATTACTAAATACTAACTACAAGCCTACTTTGTTGAGGAGCAAACTAGTCAAACCAAAGACCCAAAGGTTTCCCAAATGATGAGACTAGCTGTATCTCGGAATACAGGTGTATGCCACATACAGGGGTTAAGAGATAAAGGTAGGTTATTCCCCCAGATGTTTCCTTGCAGTTGACTTCATCGGTCATAAAAAGTCTTTTGTAGACTTCTCCCAGCCAGTTTGATGTAATGGTTAAGGCATCCGCCTACAAAGTGGGAGACTGTGAATTCTAGTCCCACCTTAGCCATGAAAGTCAGCTGGGTGACTTTGGACTGATTACCTGGAGACATTGAGTTCTAGTCCCACCTTAGCCATGAAAGCCAACTGGCTGATTTTGGGCCAATCACCAGGAGACTGAGAGTTCTAGTCCCGCCTTAGGCATGAAAGCCAACTGGTTGATTTTGGGCCAATCACCAGGAGACTGAGAGTTCTAGTCCCACCTTAGGCATGAAAGCCAACTGGTTGATTTTGGGCCAATCGCCAGGAGACTGAGAGTTCTAGTCCCGCCTTAGGCATGAAAGCCAATTGGATGACTTTGGCCCAATCACTAGGAGATGGTGAGTTCTAGTCCTGCCTTAGCCGTGAAAGCCAACTGGATGACTTTGGGCCAATCACCAGGAGACGGTGAGTTCTAGTCCTGCCTTAGCCATGAAAGCCAACTGGATGACTTTGGGCCAATCACCCAGAGATTGTGAGTTCTAGTCCTGCCTTAGCCATGAAAGCCAGCTGGGTGACTTTGGGCCAATCACTAGGAGACGGTGAGTTCTAGTCCCACCTTAGCCATGAAAGCCAACTAGATGACTTTGGGCCAATCACCAGGAGACGGTGAGTTCTAGTCCTGCCTTAGCCATGAAAGCCAACTGGGTGATCTCGGGCCAGCCATTCTCTTTCAGCCCAACTTACCTCACAATGTTGCCATTGCGGGCAAAATAAGAGTAGGAAGTTGCCTTGGATATATTTGCCCCCCTTGGCTAAATTTAGAAAAAATTATAAAGGCAGGATACCAATCCATTCCTAAGCTTGTAGCTATCAAATGTGATTCTTTAAGATCAGGCTGTGATTTTATCCACTAACTTGTTTGACAAAACGCCTGTAAGACCCCAGGCCTGAAACCAGCTGCCCCACCTGGACGCCAACATTCCTCTTTTCCAACCTAACTTACCTCGTTTTTTTCATTCGGTTTCATGGATATGGATCCATAGATTTCTTCTCCTCTTCGGACAGTTAGATAATCTTCCAGGTAGAAGACTGTCTGCTTCCAGTGAGTGTAAGGCGCGTCTGGAGCTACAAAAAAAAAAAAAGAGAGAGAGAGATATTTGGTTCCTTTTAGATACTGTCTTGGTTTACCTGCAGATTACCTGACCAGGTGATCACCGGTTTGACTTCCCCAGAAATGTACAAAGCTTTGCAACTGCAAGATTTTAACAGCCAGCTGATAAGGATCACCTAATGGGTTTGACCCAAGCCCTGTTCAGAATCTGTTGCCTGCGTATAAATCCTGCGCTCTCTGAAATCAAAGTTCTCAAAATACTTCCTTGATTCCTATCAATCTATTTCTGCAGACAAAAGAATGAAGCAACGGTTCAGTGGTGTATTTAAGAATAAAGTCACCATTTCAGACAAATGGCTGTCCAGTCTCTCCTTAAAAACTTCCAGTGTTGGAGCATTCACCGCTTCTGGAGGCAGGTTGTTCCACGGGTTAATTGTTCTCACTGTCAGGAAGTTTCTCCTTAGTTCTAACTTGCTTCTCTCCTTGATTAGTTCCCATCTGTTGCTTCTTGTCCTGCCTTCAGGTGCTTTGGAGAATAGCTTGACTCTTTCTTCTTTGGGGCAGCCCCTGAGATACTGGAAGACTACTATCATGTTGTTAGAATGTCTTTAACGGGAACCCCCATCCCTTCTCCCAGATAGCACCCAGGGCAATAAAAGTGAAAAAAAACCCGATGTGGTTAAAATAATAATTCTGGAGCTACACACGCAGCACTTTTTTCACACGAATAAAACCATCGCTTTTAGGTTTCAACTGTACAGCCTCATTTCTTCCAGCCTTGTGAGATGCCAGATCAGAGCAAGCAGCCCCGTTTCATTCTCAAAGCAACAGACAATGCTGGTTTATAGCTCCCAGAGTGATCGGCCATAACTCAAATGCCTACCGCAAGGCAAGGCTAAAACTTAAGAGACATCACAGCAAATTTTATTTCCCTTTGGCGTTCCAGAGAACTGAACATTTAGGTTACAAGAAATGAATTAAAGCAAGGGAGGGGGGGGGGAATGGTCATTCTTACAAGTAAAAAAAAAAAAAAAGGGGGAGGAAATAATTTACCTGTAGAAAACCCAATTTTCTTATGGCACTTTGTAAATTCTATATTAAAATAGGTGACCAAGGCATGGATGTAGTCGTTGCGTTGAATCTGGAGGCAAAACGCAGAGGTGAAGGTCAGTTCTTCTGGCTTTACGGTGTAAAGATCCACATCCTGCATTGACCGGAGAGATGAAGAAGTGTTTTAACTAAGTCACCCCCAATTTCTCAGCCTGCAATAATAATATAATAATATAATATAATATAATATAATTAATATAACATAACATAACAATATAATAATATAACATAATAATATAATAATATAATATAATATATATAATATATATAATGTAATGTAATGTAATGTAATATAATATAATATAATAATATAATATATGATGATGGAAGGGATCTTGGAGGTCATCTAGTCCAACCCCCTGCTCAGGCAGGAAACCCTACACCATTTCAGACAAATGTCTGTCCGGTCTCTTCTTAAAAACTTCCAGTGTTGGGGTATTCACCGCTTCTGGAGGCAGGTTGTTCCACTGGTTAATTGTTCTGATTGTCAGGAAGTTTCTCCTTAGTTCTAGGTTGCTCTGATTGTGAAACATTAGTTGTGACAGAATTCATTCTGTTTGAACCCGGGCCATTTGTCAGGACTAATGATGTAAAAAAAAACAACAACAACAAATTCAGTACTGCATATTATTTTAAAATAACACTTAATCCCTTCGTCTAATTCATCTTATAATAGTTTTCAACAGCATTATAATGCCTTAGAGATGTTTAGGGTCTCCTGGATTCAAAGCCATTGAGCGTGTGCACGTGTGTTTGCATCTTTGTACAAAGTTATACTTCTTCCTTGAACAGCTTATGACGGCTTACATGTGAACACGGTTTAAAAATAGAGCTGCTGGTTGAATGACTTAAATCTGTAGCTTTTATGTTGCATCTTAAGCTTGTCAGAGAACCAAACTGATTGATTCATTGATTGAATGAATGAAAAGCGCTGAAGGATTACTTCTGGTAATTTGGAAGTTTCTCCTTAGTTCCAGGTTGCTTCTCTCTTTAATTAGCTTCCATCCGTTGTCCCGCCTTCAGGTGCTTTGGAGAATAGCTTGACTCCCTCTTCTTTGGGGCAGCCCCTGAGATATTAAAACCCTGCTATCATGTCACCCCCTGGTCCTTCTCTTCATTAAACTAGACATACCCAATTCCAGCAACCATTCCTTATATGTTTTAACCTCCAGCCCCCTGATCATCTTTGTGGCTCTTTGCTGCACTCTTTATAGAGTCTCAACAAATATTTAAAATGGGCTGTAGAAGAACAGCACAGTCCAATCCGAAGATGCTTAAGTATAAAAAAATGTTTTAAGAATCAGAACAGGAACTACTAGATACAGGGGTACCTCGGTACTCATTGTTCATTGTTTCTGGGAGGCCTGGTGAGCACCATAAAACAATGAGCATCAAACAATTTTTTTCCCATAATGAGTAATGTGGTGAGTCACAAAGCAGTCAACACCAGTAGGATTCACATCTTAATACAGAAGATTCTCAAAGTGAATATAAAGCAAGCTCAGAGAATACCAAAGACCCCTCCAAGCTAAGTTTACCTTGCCTTCCAGTGCTTCATGGCTGAACATATACATAATACCCTGAACTTTTAAAATAGATCCTTTTTCTCCTCCATCCAACTCTTGCTGTGGTTTTGTCTCAACAGGCTATGGATATAAAATAGAACATTCTACAGCTGATCCAAATTCTAGCTGAGCTTTACTATGGGAAATAACTTAAATAATCTGACACGCAAGCCTCATTCATTCAAAACTGTTATCTAACCGTTGTTGGAATTCCTTCTTTTTTTTTTTTTTTTGCATGGTGGGGATTTTTACAGCACAGCATATAGTGTTTCCACAGTGCTGCCAGCACTCAGCTGCAGTTCTCACCTCCTCTTTTTTCTTTTCGCTGCTGGCAAATTTCTGTTTCTTAAATATTTAGTTAACTTGGCCTGCCAATGTTAGGTTTCTTGGAGGTGGGACTAAATGGGAACAGCCGGCTTTCAACGGGAAGCGTTCCAAAGGCAGCTTTCGTAATCAAAAATTAAGGAATTGTTTTCTCTTCCTATTCAGATTAGAAGTCCTTGTACCCAAGAACCACAATGCACATTTTGCCTCAAGGACTTATAAGCCTTAAAAAGTTGCCACCCATAAGTCTTATATCTCTATGGTGTTTTGGGTTTCCTAAATGTGCTAGGCAGCATATACCTTTTACGAGGCCTTGGTAAGGCCACACTTGGAATATTGCATCCTGTTTTGGTCACCACAATGTAAAAAAAGATGTTGAGACTCTAGAAAGAGTACAGAGAAGAGCAACAAAGATGATTAGGGGACTGGAGGCTAAAACATATAACGAACGGTTGCTAGAATTGGGTATGTCCAGTTAAATGAAGAAAAGGACGAGGGGGGACATGAGAGCAGTCTTCCAGTATCTCAGGGGCTGCCCCAAAGAAGAGGGAGTCAAGCTATTCTCCAAAGGGCCTGAAGGCAGGACAAGAATCAATGGATGGAAACTCATCAAAGAGAGAAGCAACTCAGAACTAAAGAGAAATTTCCTGATAGTGAGAACAATCAACCAGTGGAATAGCTTGCCTTCAGACATTTTGTGTGCTCCATCACTGGACAGTCACTTGTCTGAAATGGTATAGAGTTTCCTGTCTAAGCAAGGGGCTGGACTAGAATAGAATAGAATAGAATAGAATAGAATTGAATAGAATAGAATAGAATAGAATAGAATAGAATAGAATAATGGAATGAAGAATAGAATAGAATAGAATAGAATAGAATAGAATAGAATAGAATAGAATAGAATAGAATAGAATAGAATAGAATAGAATAGAATAGAATAGAATAGAATAGAATAGAATAGAATAGAATAGAATAGAATAGAATAGAATAGAATAGAATAGAATAGAATAGAATAGAATAGAATAGATAGAATAGAATAGATAGAATAGAATAGAATAGAATAGAATAGAATAGAATAGAATAGAATAAGGAATAGAATAGAATAGAATAGAATAGAATAGAATAGAATAGAATAGAATAGAATAATGGATGAAGAATAGAATAGACTAGGACTAGACTAGACTAGACTAGACTAGAATAGAATAGAATAGAATAGAATAGAATAGAATAGAATAGAATAGAATAGAATAGAATAGAATAGAATAGAATAGAATAGAATATAGAATAGAATAGAATAGAATAGAATAGAATAGAATAGAATAGAATAGAATATAGAATAGAATAGAATAGAATAGAATAGAATAGAATAGAATAGAATAGAATAGAATAGAATAGAATAGAATAGAATGTTCTTTATTGGCCAAGTGTGATTGGACACACAAGGAATTTGTCTCCGGGGCAGAAGCTCTCAGTGTACATACAAACAGCAAAGTGATAAATCCTAAATCATAGGATGCAAACAACAAACAACAAGGTACAAACAACAAACTGATAAATCATAAGATATCAGTAGTAGAAAGAAGTAGGAAAGATGGGAAGGATACACTATTACAGTCCTACTACTTGATTAGGTATCCTTAAGCATCAGACAGTGCTGTGGGAATTAGGTGTTCAGCAGAGTGACGGCCCAAGCGAAAAAACTGTCTCGGTGTCTAGTTGATTTGGCATGCAATGCCCTATAGCAGCGTCTCAAAGAGAGAAGATGAAACAATTTATGCCTAGGATACGTGGAGTCTGTAGATATTTTCTCTGTCCTCTTTCTGGTTTGTGCAATGTGCAGGTCCTCGGTGGAAGGCAGGCTGGTTGCGATTGTTTTTTCTGCAGTCCTAACTATCCGTTGAAGAACCTGTCCTGTTTCAGTGGCTGTGCCAAACCAGACAGTTACAGAAGCGCAAATGAAGGTGAAAAATCAGCATCCACCATTTAGCAGCAACGTGCAAAAGACAAAAGAAGGACCTGTGTTTTTAAAAATAAAAAAATACAACAGCCTTGTAGCAAGCTCTTGCGTTAAAGTTTATATTTTGAAAAGCACCCAAACCTTTATTAAACAAGCATTGGTCACCACTTGCTTTGGGTCAACAATGTCCACCAACGGCTCCTTCATGGCGACGTCCCGGATGCAGGTCATGTCGAAGCCGTAGACGTTCTCCCACCCTGTCAGGGCAAAGAGGGACTACCTGTAACAAGTTGGCTAGAAAACATCAGGGGAAAAGCAGAGCCAAGTAAGTCGTCTGCGGACTCACAGTGGATTTTGAAGTCCTTGTACTGGCGATCTTCAATGGCCACCATGTATAAAGCCGCACGGTCAGGAAACATAAGCCCACCAGATTTCTGTGGACGAATTGTAGTGCAAATGGATGTCTTAATCTATTCGCTTAACAAAAACGTCACATTTTTGAAGGCGTATATATAAAAAAAAACGACAAGGATAACCCTCCCCCCCCCACACACACACACAAGCATCCTTTCCTCTTTTTTGGTCACTTCACAGCTCAAAAGGGCTCGGAAGGGTGACCGTCAAGAGTGGATAGATCTTTGGTTTGGTCTAGGTTAGAGGTGGGGAATGATGCCCCCCTTCACAATTTGTGGACTTTAGCTCCCAGCATTCCTGAGCCAGCGTGGGGTTCTGGGATTTGAAGTCCCCAAGTCATGAAAGGGCCATATTTCCCCCAATCCTGGTCTAGGGTCATGGAAATGGAGCAGAGCACAAATTAGACCAAAACCAAACCAGACGCTGACTGGAGAAAGACAATGAAGACCACCTCAATAATAATAACAATAACAATAACAACAACAAACAATAATAACAATAATAGTGAAGAAGAAGAAGAAGAAGAAGAAGAAGAAGAAGAAGAAGAAGAAGAAGAAGAAGAAGAAGAAGAAGAAGAAGAAGAAGAAGAAGAAGAAGAGGAGGAGGAGGAGGAGGAGGAGGAGGAGGAGGAGGAGGAGGAGGAGAGGAGGAGGAGGAGGAGGAAGAGGAGGAGGAGGAGGAGGAAGAAGGAGAAGGAGAAGAAGAAGGGGAAGGGGAAGAGGAAGGGGAAGGGGAGGAGGAGGAGGAGGAGAATGACTTTGGTGTCCTTGGTGCTCTCTAAGTTTTCTTGCAGACATTTCATTACCCAACTAGGTAACAACATCAGTGCTACGCGGGAGGGAGGTTTGCAGAACGGAGGAGGAAGAGGAAGAGGAGGAAGAGGGGGAGGGGAGGAAAGAGGGGCAGGGGGAGAGAGGAGGAGAACTGTGGGGGTCCTTGATGCTCTCTGAGTTGGGTTGCTTTCTCGCAGACGTTTCATTACCCAACTGGGTAACACCATCAGTGCTAGCACTATTGTTTTACAAACAAAATACTGTAGAGCTGATACGTCGTGTAGCGATGATTATGGAAAGGCGGTATACATACATTTTAACAAGCACACTAAGTAGCCAATATCCTCTGCATTCTTAGTTTGGATGCCCCTGAAACCACGTGACATGTGTCACTCCAGAACCAGCCTTCAAACGACCTTCGAGAAGCTAAGACACCGGAAGCCTACCAGCCACTTGTCCCGAGCGAAGATGACCGTGTTCAGCATGGACTCGTAGAAAAGCGAGTAGCCCATCCACTCACTGATTATGATATCGACTTGGTCCACCGGCAGCTCAATTTCTTCCACTTTGCCCTTGAATATGGTGATGACTGGGAACAGAATCAAGACACAGAACGTTACACGGAGTTGGCAGATTTTGATGAAAGGAAAGAACGTACTTAAGTACTTTCCTTTCGACCTGGAGGCCCCATCTGGATTTTGGGCTGGAATTGACTAATGGCGAATTTGTCAATGCCGATGATGGTGTTCAGGTGGTGCTCCAGATGTTTTGGGATTGCACCCAAGGCGCCTATGACTATTGGTACTACCCTTGCTTGCTTTTGCCATAGTCTTTCTATTTCTATTTGTAGGTCTTTGTATTTTGTTATCTTCTCCAGTTCTTTCTCATCTATTCTGCTGTCTCCAGGCACTGATTATTATTGTTATTATTATTGTTGTTGTTGTTATCATTATGTCAATGGGGGAATTCAAATCAGCTGTGATTACATATAAGGAACGGTTGCTAGAATTGGGTATGTCTAGTTTAACGAAGAGAAGGACAAGGGGGGACATGATAGCAGTCTTCCATTATCTCAGGGGCTGCCATAAAGAAGAGGGAATCAAGCTATTCTCCAAAGCACCAGAAGGCAGGACAAGAACCAACGGGTGGAAACTAATCAAGGAGAGAAGCAACCTAGAACTAAGGAGAAATTTCCTGACAGTGAGAACAATTAATCAGTGGAACAGCCTGCCTCCAGAAGCAGTAAATGCTCCAACACTGGAGGTTTTTAAAAAGAGACTGGACAGCCATTTGTCCGAAATGGTGTAGGGTTTCCTGCCTGAGCAGGGGGTTGGACTAGATGACCTCCAAGGTCCCTTCCAACTTTACTACTATTACTACTACACGAACACACGGTTATTATTTTAAACCTTTTCAGATTTCCCTGTAAACTAAATCTTAGCAGAAATAAGAAATTCCCTGGATTACGCTTCCTACGATTAGTGCAAGGTGGCTGTTTTCTACCTTATTCCATTCTCCGTCTTGAGTAAGACCAAAAAAAAAAAAAAAAACCCTCCATTTGCAATACAATAATATATCTGGAGGCTTATCTCTCTTATTAACAGGAGTGGAGCAATGAGTAAGAAGAGAAAAATCATTTCATTTCACTGTCTCCATGGGATTCGGGTTTTTTTTTTTTTTTTTGATTAGGTGGAGAATTTTTAAGCAACGGTACACCGTCTTAATGGCAATGATTATCAGCAAGGGATGTGAACTTCTCAAGGTGATACAGAAGGTTTTGGTGGATGAAATCATGCTGGCAGCCATTTACCCTTGGATGGTGATCTCCTGACACCCATCAGCATGGCAGTTTTTAAATTGTCGGGGAGATAATAGACTGTAGAAAAGCGCCACAGCCTTTGCAGCAGGCAGCACCAAAGGAAATAGCATTTAAGTAGATTTTAATCAGCTCAGACACCCAGTGAGGAAGATCCAGGAAAGAAGGTAGTAGAAAAAAAAATAGAGTCCAAGATGGGTGCGATTTTTTTTTTTAAAGGACCTTTAAGAAAGAAGCACAGTGGAAATAAGTAAAAAAAAAAAAAAATCATGAGAAGAAAAAAGAGAATTGAAGGACAGCAAAAGGGACAGATGCAGCTAGACTAAAAGCTGGGGGAGAATCCGATCATTAAAACAAAACAAAACAAAAAACAGACACATGTATGAAATGGAAACAAGACCGGGTCGGAAAGGAAAATGTGCAGAGATGTAGACCAGAATTGTAGAAATGGTATCAGGAGAGGGAAACTCAGAAAGTGCTGAGGTCAGCAAAGGATGCTGAGAAGAGAGAGAGAGAGAGAGAGAGAGAGAGAGAGAGAGAGAGAGAGAGAGAGAGAGAGAGAGAGAGAGAGAGAGAGAGAGAGAGAGAGAGAGAGGGAGGGAGGGAGGGAGATAGGGACAGGAAGGGAGACAGGGAGAGGGACAGGGAGAGAGAGGGAGAAGGAGAAGGAGAGGGAGAGAGAGAGGGAGGGAGGGAGATAGGGACAGGGACAGGGAGAGAGAGGGAGAGGGAGAGAGGGAGGGCAGGAGGGAGGGGGAGAGGGAGAGAGGGAGGGAGAGAGGGAGGTGGACGGAGAGGGAGGAAGAGGGAGACTGAGAGGGAGAGAGGGAGGGCAGGAGGGAGGGAGAGAGGGAGAGAGGGAGGGAGAGAGGGAGGGGGACAGGGAGAGAGACAGAAAGGGAGACAGGGAGAAGGACAGCGAGAGAGAGGGAGAGAGAGAGGGAGGGCAGGAGGGAGGAGAGAGGGAGAGAGAGGAGAGAGGGAGGGGGACAGGGTGAGAGACAGAAAGGGAGACAGGGAGAAGGACAGGGAGAGAGAGGGAGAGGGAGAGAGGGAGGGCAGGAGGGAGGGGAGAGGAAGAGAGGGAGGGAGAGAGGGAGGTGGACGGAGAGGGAGGAAGAGGGAGACTGAGAGGGAGAGAGGGAGGGCAGGAGGGAGGGAGAGAGGGAGAGAGGGAGGAGAGAGGGAGGGGGACAGGGAGAGAGACAGAAAGGGAGACAGGGAGAAGGACAGCGAGAGAGAGGGAGAGAGAGAGGGAGGGCAGGAGGGAGGGGGAGAGGGAGAGAGGGAGGGAGAGAGGGAGGTGGACGGAGAGGGAGGAAGAGGGAGACTGAGAGGGAGAGAGGGAGAGCAGGAGGGAGGGAGAGTTGGAGACAGAGAGGGAGACAGGGAGACAGGGAGAGGGACAGGGAGAGGGAGGGCAGGAGGGAGGGGGAGAGGGAGAGAGGGAGGGAGAAAGGGAGTGAGACAGGGAGAGAGAGGAAGAGGGAGACTGAGAGGGAGAGAGGGAGGGCAGGAGGGAGGGAGAGAGGGTGACAGAGAGGGAGAGAGGGAGGGAGGAGAGAGACTTATTTAGATATGATCAAAATAAAGGGAAAAAAGACTAAATGTACCAGCTGCTCGGTGAAGAAGGCAAAATGCTACATTAAGCAAGAAAGAGCTACTCAACTCCTATTTTTCCAACAAAATCTACGTGTTTTCCACTAGGAAACCAAAGAGCGGGATGGAGCGATAGGATTGAGCCTTGAGATTGACAGATACACAATGCAGGAACACCTCTTTATTCCGATGATTATTAAATCTTCAGAATCAGATGAATGTCATCCTAGGGGACTGAAGGAAGCAGCTAATAGCCGGACCAAATTCTGACGGATTATCTTGGAGAAGTCCTGCCAAAATGAAATGCCAGATCACTGGAGGAGAGCAAATGGAGGACCTGTTTTCAAAAAGAGGAGAAAAGGGAAGATCCAGCAAGCTACCAGACCTGTCAGGCTAAACATCGATTCCTGGGAAGATTCCTCAGCGGATCATGAAGGTATGGACTTTGAAAACAATTACTAGCCATTGATGTGGAGCTGTCGAGAATCGATTTGCCAGATCGTGTATTTATTTATGAAGCATTTATATCCTGCTATGTTCAATTGACTCTAAGCAGTTAACTTATCTGTGGAACTGGTAGCTTCTGTAATAGATAGTGGGAATGCTATGATACATATTATATCTTGACTTTAGCAAAGGATTTCTTGAAATACCCCAGGCCTACTGATTGGCCAGTGGATAAAGGTGGGCTTGATGAGTATGTATGCATGTATGTATGTATGATTCTATTGAAAAAATTCTCAACTGTAGTTGAGTGGTACGGTGGTCTAGGCTGGGGGTGAAGACGCTTGGAAGATCGAAATTTCAATCCTAGACACCGACAAATGTTACTCTATCAGGGAGCAAGGAAAAAACATCTGCTGTGAACTTGGCATAGGCGCCAGGAAGGGCATCCAGCCAGTAAATGCTCAGCTGCATTCAGTCGCCCCGATTCCACCCGGATAAAAAGGGATTACAGGGTTGTAAAAAGAACCAAAAAAAAAATCAAGTAGGATACTCTAGGAATCCGTCCTTTAGGTGGACCTATTTTGAACCAAGAGTTGGAAGGAATGCATTATCAAATTGGAAGGTGATTCAAGATGGATTAGGGTAACTAATGTGCTAGAAGCTCAATAAAATTCAGAATGGTCTGGATTGGACAGAGAAATGGGCTGGGAGTAATCGAATGGGATTTAACAAATAAAGGTGAAAGTCTTTGCTTGGGAATCTAAATTCAAATGTGCGGGTATATGACAGAAGATACTTAGTTTGGTAGCTGTACTTGCAAAAAAGAACTGGAGTTTCATTATAAACTGTATGTAAGCCAGCTGGGGGATACAGTTGGAAAAAATAGGCAATTTTATGCTTGCCTTATAATTTCCAAATTACCGGAAGTAATCCTTCAACACTATTCATTCATTCAATCAATGAATCAATCAGTTTGGTTCTCTGACAAACTTAAGATGCAGCATGAAAGCTACAGATTTAGTCATTCAACCAGTAGCTCTATTTTTAAACCGTGTTCACATGTAAGCCGTCATAAGCTGTTCAAGTAAGAAGTATAACTTCCTATAAAGATGCAAACACACGTGCACACGCTCAATGGCTTTGAATCCAGGAGACCCTAAACGTCTCTAAGGCATTATAATGCTGTTGAAAATTATTATAAGATGAATTAGACGGAGGGATTAAGCATTATTTTAAAATAATATTCAGTACTGAATTTGTGGTTTGTTTGTTTTTTACATCACTAGTCCTGACAAATGGCAGGAGTTCAGACAGAATGAATTCTGTCACAAACTAATATTTCACAATCAGTCATTTATTTATGAATGTTGTCTACCTCTAGACCACCTCCATCTAATAAAGGGCAGATCACTTTAATAATTAAGTCACTTTTACTGAATTTACTTCCATAAGGAAAAGAAAGAGAGATAATCTAATTTAACATTTGTCAATTTAACATTTGGAACGATGTAAAAAATGTAAGTCTTTACGTCATCAGTGCTGTAAAACCCATCTGCCAAGCATCAATGGAGAAACTGAACATAAGGGAAAACGGAAGTGACAGATGTAACTGATCTTCATCGGAAAAGTCTTACTCTGATCCAAGTGATTGGACTTGATGATTTTTTCAGAGTAGTCGGATATACTGGAACATTCAATCTGCAGAAGAGAGAGAGGAGAAATAAAGGAAACTCAAAACTATGCATTTCAGAGGAATCAAATTGAATAGGCAGAAATCATAAGCTTATTCCAGAGAGTCCGTTCTAGCCACCCAAAATTCCCGGACGGCTTTCCCATCTCATGTCGCTGTCTAGTGCAGGGGTCTCCAAGCTTGACAACTTTTAAGCCTTGTGAGACTTCCAACTCCCAGAATTCCTCAGCCAGCATTCTAGGAGTTGAAGTCTTTGGAGGTGTTGAGTTTGGACACCCCAGAATGAATTCAAAGAAAGCCTGGCAACTGATATGGACAGAAATACACGGGAGCGTTCCAGTTACTGTCATCCAACTGTAATCTCAGCCATGGCCAACTTTGAGACGGGTGGACTTCAATTCCCAGAATTCTCCAGCCAGCTATTTATTTATTTATTTATGAGACTTATATACCGCTTTAAGTGCAAGCACTCTCTAAGCGGTGTACACCAGTAAGCAATGTATATATATATATATTTACATTGCCCCCAATAATCTGGGTCCTCATTTTACCTACCCCGGAAGGATGGAAGGCTGAGTCAACCTTGAGTCGGTGAGATTTGAACTGCTGACCTGCTGAACACAGTCAGCTAAAGTGGCCTGCCATACTGCACTCTAACTGCTGCGCCACCTCAGCTCTTTGATGGCTGATGAATTCTGGGAGTTGAAGTCCACCAGTTTTAAAAGTGACCAAGTTTGGAGACACACACACACACACACACACACACACACACACACACACACCGGCCTTGTCCATTCTTGACCGGCGACTCTAGCATCCGAAAAGTGTTCTTTGCACCCTACCATCACCAGCTCTGCCGTGTTCCCCCAAAAGACATGAATTCAGAAAACGCTCCGGGCTAACAGTCCCAGATTACAATCTAGCATGTCAATCCTTACTAACAAATTAAGAAGTTTAGAGAGAGAGAGAGGTTAATCATCACAGGGCACGCCCCCCCCTCCTCTTGCTAAAGGTCAGAAGGGAACCCCCCTCTCTGGTTTCCAATGAGACTTTGCAACCTTCCGGTAAATAAACGTACATGATTCATTTTTTGTGATTATGGACTCCGTGTGACAGAAGCATGTCCAGACTCCCAGGAGGGAGGGGCTGCTTCTCAGAGGGCCCAGAGGCAGCCCAGCATGGAGGGTCTGGCAGGCAGGAAGAGGGTTAAGGCAGGCAGGAAGGAAGGAGACATGGGGAGGGAGGGACAAAAAGGAAGGGAGGGAGGAGAAATAGGGAGGGAGGAAGAAAGGGAGGGAGAAGGGAGAGAGGAAGGAAAGAAGGAAGAAGGGAGAGGAAGAAAGGAAGGAAGAAGGGAGAGAGGAAGGAAGGAAGGAGATATGGGGAGGGAGGGACAAAAAGGGAGGAAGGGAGAAATAGAGAGGGAGGAAGAAAGGAAGGGAGGGAGGGAGGAAGGAAGGAAGGAAGAAGAAATAGGAAGGGAGGGAGGGAGGGAAGAAGAAAGAAAGGAAGAAAGAGAGAGAGAGAGAGAAAGAAAGAAAGAAAGAAAGAAAGAAAGAAAGAAAGAAAGAAAGAAAGAAAGAAAGAAAGAAAGACCAGGCAGCAAAGGACTTACCCCCCCCCCCAGCTTAGGACCCTTCTAGACGACCTCCCCAGTGCCCGATGGTTGGGAGCGCAGCCTGGGAAAGCAAGTGGGAAAGGCCCGGCCTTCTGCCCACAGGAAACCACAGCTGCCATCGCCTCTCCTTACCCCGTAGACTTTCTTGGCTCCCGCCTTGGCAGCGAACATGGAAAGGATGCCGGTGCCGCTTCCCACGTCCAGCACCACCTTCTCCTTGAAGACGTGCTTATTGTGATACATGGAATTTCGGTAGGTTAAGGTGCGCACCTCGTCCTTCAGCATTTCCTGGGTTTAAAAAAAAAAAAAATAAAAGACCCCGTCCCGTCAGAGGAAAAAAGGAACCCACATGGTTTCGAATCCTCTCCAGTCTGAAAGGTGGTTGCAAACGCCGAGGAAACGCCGTGGATTTCTCTACCATGGCGACGCAAATACCTTCATCAGTGAGATCAGGCTTCAAAGCACAATTTCCTTTTCTCCTGTTGCATCCACTATGTCCCCGAGAAGCAAAACCGTAACCGAGATCTGGCTTGAAAATCCTGAATATCTAGAGGATTAGGACTCTAATTAGTTTGTAGCACAGACTCTATTCTCTGGCTGAATGCCCAGCCTCTGAATTGAGCTAATACGCCTTAATACAGGGGGTCCCCAACCCCCAGTTCGTGGACCGGTAACGGGCCACAGCACGCCAGCAACCGGTCCGCACGAACAAGCCAGGCCCCATCCGTGGGATGCAGGCAGCACACAAAACCACACACCCTCCGGTCCGCAGGAAAACCTCTCTCCACTGAACCAGTCCTTGGTGCCCCAAAAGGTTGGGGGACCTCTGCTTTAATAAATAAAAAGTTGCCTTCAGGTCATCGATCCCATTACTGCTTGCCGCTCCAAATTTAGAGGGTTCCGCTGGCACTAATTCCACGGTGGTCCCTGACTTGCCATCGTTTGTTGAGTGACTGTTAGAAGTTACAACGGCACTTGAAAAAGGGGGATTGTTTGTTTGTTTTTCCACACTTAGGACCGTGGCAGTATCCCCAGGGTCATGTGCTCAAAATTCAGATGCTTGACAACTGACTCACACTTACGACGGGTTGCAGTGTCCCAGGGTCACAGGATCCCCTTTTGTGAGCAGGGGGCTGGATTAGAAGACCTCCAAGATCCTATTCTATTCTATTCTATTCTATTCTATTCTATTCTATTTTTCATTCCTCCTATTCTATTCTATTCTATTCTATTCTATTCTATTCTATTCTATTCTTCATTCCTATATTCTATTCTATTCTATTCTATTCTATATTTCTATTCTGTTCTATATTTCTATTCTGTTCTGTTCTATTCTATTCTATTCTATATTTCTATTCTATTCTGTATTTCTGTTCTTTTCTATTCTGTATTTCTATTCTGTTCTATATTTCTATTCTATTCTGTTCTATTCTATTCTATATTTCTATTCTATTCTGTATTTCTGTTCTTTTCTATTCTGTATTTCTATTCTGTTGTATATTTCTATTCTATTCTATTCCATATTTTCTATTCTATTCTATTCTATATTTCTATTCTATTCTGTATTTCTATTCTGTTCTATATTTCTATTCTATTCTGTTCTATTCTATTAATTTCTATTCTATTCTGTATTTCTTTTCTATTCTGTATTTCTATTCTATTCTATATTTCTATTCTATTCTATTCCATATTTTCTATTCTATTCTATTCTATTCTATTCTGTTCTATATTTCTATTCTATTCTGTATTTCTTTTCTATTCTGTATTTCTTTTCTATTCTGTATTTCTATTCTATTCTATATTTCTATTCTATTCTGTATTTCTATTCTGTTCTATATTTCTATTCTATTCTGTTCTATTCTATTCTATATTTCTATTCTATTCTGTATTTCTGTTCTTTTCTATTCTGTATTTCTATTCTGTTCTATATTTCTATTCTATTCTATTCCATATTTTCTATTCTATTCTATTCTATTCTATTCTATATTTCTATTCTATTCTGTATTTCTATTCTGTTCTATATTTCTATTCTATTCTGTTCTATTCTATTCTATTCTATTCTATTCTATTCTATTCTTTTTGTTCTGCCCTCTGGTGCTTTGGAGTGGGGAGGGGTGTCTGCAAACTTGGCAACTTTAAGAATGGTGGACTTCAATTCCCAGAATTCCCCAGCCAACATGGCTGGCTATGGAATTCTGGGACTTGAAGTCCACAAGTCTTAAAGTTGTCACGGTTGGAGATGCCCTGCCTTAAAGAATAAGCCAAGGGTCTTCAAACTTGGCCTTTTTATGACTTATGGACGTGCACGCTGGCTGAGGGATTCTGGGAGCTGAAGTCCACCAGTCATAAAAGGGCCAAGTTTGAAGACCCCAGGAATAAGCCAAGTGTAGGCAACATCATCTCAGGTGAAAAAGCCTCGTGCTTAGTCCACCTCTCTTACACTGACTCCATCTTATTCTAACTGCCATTTTACTTCCAAGATCTCCGACAGACCTTTCCTGCCCATTTATAAAAGAAGTCAGGACCTTGGTAAAGGCCAGGAGGGCCCCCTTGCCTCGGGGATGAAAGAGACACAACACTAAAACCTGATGTCACCTATTGTGTGTGAAGGTTGCATTCAGCCAGTTCGATTCTTTTTCATTAACCATGAGCCCACATCTTGTTAGTTTTCATTTTTCTCGCAACTGACAATAAATGTCTCCCTTACCCTTCAGGGTTGCCCATTCAAACTCTAACTGAAATGCCATCTATTTTTTTTCTTCCTTCAAGTTCTGGCTATTAATGAGAATTTAGAGAGAAGTGTGTCGATGTCCCCAAAGTATTTTAAATTAACTTCTTTATGCGCTGGATTTGCAGGGTAGCTTTCCTCTGCAGCGTTCAAGGAAGGTGCACTGAATTCTCAGCAACAACCCAGACAAGGGAATTTATTTTTTTAAAGCTGAACGTTCCTGCCACAGCCTCCAGGCACTTGTCTGATTCTCACTCCTCCAGGGCATGATGGTCCCAAAAGCGCTTTTTTCCAAAAGGCAATGGGACTTTCTTGTTTTTTTCCCTTTGAAAACAATTCACTCTTCATTCAAGAAGCTTTTTCCGGTTCTGACTGGCGGAGAATGGAAAGAAGAGGGAGTCAAGCTATTCTCCAAAGAGCCTGAAGGCAGGAGAAGAAGCAACAGATGGAAACTCATCAAGGAGAGAAGCAAACTAGAACTAAGGAGAAACTTCCTGACTGTTAGAACAATTAACCAGTGGAACAACCTGCCTCCAGAAGTGGTGAATGCTCCAACACTGGAAGTTTTTAAGAAGAGATGATGATGATGATGATGATGATGATGATGATGATGATGATGATGATGATTAAGGATCATCGCAGTCAGCCAGATGTTCAGACTGGATTTGGCATTTTTGTCTATCTATCGAGTCCTTACCCAGGACCTGGGATAGGCAGATGTGGACGTTTGATGGTATTACAGATCTCGTCGCAGGATGGAAATGGTTCCTAGCAAGGCCGCCTTTTGCAATTGACTAATAGCGAATTTGTCAATGCCGATGATGGTGTCCAAGTGGTGCTCCAGTTGTTTTGCGATTGCACCCAAGGAGCCTATGACTATTGGTCCTACCCTTGCTTGCTTTTGCCCCAGTCTTTCTATTTCTATTTGTAGGTCTTTGTATTTTGTTATCTTCTCCAGTTCTTTCTCATCTATTCTGCTATCTCCAGGCACTGCCACATCCACTATCCAAATGTATTATTATTATTATTATTATTATTATTGTTATTGTTATTATTATTATTCTGCTAATGAGTGCTAACAACTGGATGACCACAAGGAATATACTAACTTCTGTCTAATGTGTTTGTATATTAACCCATAGAGTGTGGCTGTATTATTATTTATTCTTTTATTACCTACTGTTTCTATCTTCTACTGTTTGCACACAAAATCATCATCATCATCATCATCATTATATTATTATTATTATTATTATTATTATTATTATTATTATTATTTCCGTTGTAGACTGAAAGCTTTTGTACCAGAGACAAATTCCTTGTGTGTCTAACTACACCTGGCCAAAATAAATGTCTATGGAGATTCTCAAGTCATCCAAGTCCTGGTTGTCCCAAAAGTGCTTTTTCAAGAGGCAACTGCACTTTCTTGTTTTTTCCTTGAAGACATTTCCCTTCTCATCCAAGAAGCTTCTTCAGTTCTGGAACCGAAGCTTCTTCAGAACCGAAGAAGCTTCTTGGATGAGAAGCGAAAGGTCTTCAAGCAAAAACAGAGAAAGTCCAGTTGGGTTTTGAAGAAAAAAAAGCACCTATAAATCCTTCCCTTCTCCAGCAGTCAGTTGGAACTGAAGAAGTTTCCTGGATGAGAAGCAAAATATTTTCAAAGGAAAAGGAAAAATATCAGGAAAGTCTAATTGTCTTTTGGGGAAAAAAAAGCATCCCAGAGATGCTTTTTTCAGGAAGCAACTGGACTTCCTGTTTTTTCTCTGAAGATGTTTCGCTTCTCATCCCAGAAGCTTCTTCCGCTCTGACTGGATGGTGGGGGAATGCTGAGGTCTGGCTGGATGGTGGATGCTGAGGAAGCTCCTTGGATGAGAAGCAAAACATCTTCAAAGAAAAGCAAAGGAAGTCCAGTTGCCTCCTGAAAAAACATCTTTTGGGATAACTATGACAGTTGCAATGTATGGCTGTGAAAGTTGGACCATCAGAAAGGCTGAGCGCCAAAGAATGGAGGCCTTTGAACTCTGGGGCTGGAGAAGACGCCTGCGAGTCCCCTGGACTGCAAGGCGATCCAACCGGTCAGTCCTGGAGATCAACCCCGACTGCTCTTTAGAAGGCCAGATCCTGAAGCTGAAACTCAAGTACTTTGGCCACCTAATGAGAAGGAAGGACTCCCTGGAGAAGAGCCTGATGCTGGGAAAGATGGAGGACAAGAGAAGAAGGGGACGACAGAGAATGAGGGGGCTGGATGGAGTCCCTGAAGCAGCAGGCGTGAGCTTCAATGGACTCCAGAAGATGGCAGAGGACAGGAAGGCTTGGAGGAACGTGGTCCATGGGGTCACGATGGATCGGACATGACTTCGCAACTAACAACATGAGCTGAAGGATTGAGAATCTCCACAGACTTTTTGGGGAGGGGAAAGCATCTTTGGAACTTGTGTTCGGAAAGAAACTTAGAGCCCCATAAAAGCCGGTGGAAAAATCACAGGTTGACAGCAGCTCGTTCCAGACAGCTATTGTGAATTTGTGAAGCCTGTCCTCCTTGTTCCCTATCTCGGGCTGCTTGCGGGCGGTGACCTATATTGATTCTGCAAAAACGCGGCTGCGATTTGTTTGTTTCTTCAAAACGCGTCTCAGAATCTTCTTTTCAGATGACGTCCCGTGGGGAATCTCATCTACACAACAGCAAGCCCGAGGACAGGTTTGGCAAAGAAGCTTCTGCATTTATTTGTGCAGGAGAATAAGAAAGAATCACATTTTATCTCCACTGCTGCCAGACCAGAAGCTTTTCTGCATCCTCCACTGATTGCCAGGGTAAAAATGGGTAGATCCAAAGTCAAAAACACGGTTGGAGTAAAAAAAACAAAGCGTTCAGATTTTTGTTCTGCATTTGCTTCTGAGAAGCAACCTAGGGCGCAGGTAGCGATAATTATACTGCCAAGACTTGTTTTAACACAACTGGCTAACTCGGGAGAATGCAGTGACTAAACATTGACTCAACAACAGATCAAGAGTTTCAGCAGAAAAACAAAGATTACAGGAGCTTCAGACTTCAGCTGGATTCTGCGATGGAAAGACAGCTCAACTCTTTGCCAGAAAGAGATTCCAGCGGGACCAAATTATACACAAATAGGGAGAGAGAGAAAAGCACTTTTGGAAGGCAGATTTCCCACTACTGAGAGGTTTAGGGGACGAGGCCAAGTCTACAATCTACTCAGCGATTCCAAAGAGAATTTACCAGTATGGTAATACAAACCTTCCTGGAAAAGCTGATGAGAGGCAGGTTCTATCACAGAGAGTCCTCTGTTTACAATCATAACTGGGACCAGAATTCAAGTGGTTGTTAGTTCCCCGGATTTTATAAACAATGGATGGAAACTAATCAAGGAGAGAAGCAACCTGGAACTAAGGAGACACTTCCTAACAGTGAAGAGAATTAATCAGTGGAATGGCTTCCCTCCAAAAGTTGTGGGTGCTCCATCACTGGAAGTCTTTAAGAAGAGACTGGGCAGCCACTTGTCTGCAATGGTATAGGGTCTTCTGCCTGAGCAAGGGGTTGGACTAGATGACCTCCACGCCTTTCCACCTCTGTTACTCTGTTATTCTGTAAAAGGTATAAAAAATGTAGACGTGGTGGGTGCTCCATCACTGGAAGTTTTTAAGAAGAGACTGGACAGCTACTTGTCTCAAATGGCATGGGATCTCCTGCTTCAGCGGGGGGCTGGACTGGAAGACCTCCAAGATCCCTTCCAGCTCTAGTCTGATGGATTGATCCCTCTCACAGTTACTACTATCGGTACCAGGTACCACCTGTTCTATACCCGTGAAGTTGGTTTTCCTTGCCTACGTGTAAAATCTTGCTTGTCTTTACACTGAGAAAAGACTGGACAGCCATTTGTCTGAAATGGTTTAGGGCAGTGGTTCTCAACCTGTGGGTCAGGACCCCATTTGGGGTCGAACAACCATTTCACAGGGGTCGCCAAACAAGGCTGTCCGCCATTTTTTCCCCCTTTTCTTTGGCCACGCCCCTGGCACCCGGTGATGTGTAAGTGGTTGGGAGTCACCACAACAAGGGGAACTGTATTATGGGGTCATGGCATTAGAAAGGTTGAGAACCACTGGTTTAGGGTTTCCTGCCTGAGTAGGGGGTTGGACTAGATGACCTCCAAGGTCCCTTCCAACTTTATTATTATTATAAAACTCAGATGGCTCCAGATGGATTCCAGGGACTTGGCTGAAAAAGTTGTTTCAGCTTCAGTCACACCGTTCTGGGCTTTGTTCCTCAAACACTCAGTCTCCGGGACCGATTACCTCATGGATTCCAAAGTGAGCATACGAATCGAAGTAATAATCCCTCGAGGTCATTTCTTCTGGGTTCAGGAGCTTCGCCATCTTGCCTCGGCCAGGACAGCTTGGCGCCAAAGGGGTTTGAACAGCAGGCGGGGCAGGATTCGGCATGGCGACAGGAAGAAGAGGTTTGGGGGGGCCGCTGTACACCTAAAAGGCATCAGGAGAAAAATAAAATAGTCATCGCACTTCAGGCCCCACACAGCCCTTCGTTTTCCTTCGGCGTCTTCAATATTTGCTTTTCTTTCTATTCCTATTTTTCGGTATTTAGGGATCACACATTACTTTCCAGCTCAAACTCTTTCTTCCTGGTTTGGCGTCTTTGAAGTTATCCCAATTCCCCCTACATTCAGAAGGCTGTGAAGTGCAGATACTTAACACAGTTGTTAAGTGAAGCCCGCTTCCTCAGATAACACGGTCGTTAACTGATTCCGGCTTCCCCAGATAACACGGCCGTTACCTGATTCCAGCTTCCCCAGATAACACGGCCGTTAATTATTTCGGCTTCCCCAGATAACACAGCCGTTAACTGATTCCGGCTTCCCCAGATAACACGGCCGTTAACTGATTCTGGCTTCCCCCAGATAACACGGCCATTAACTGATTCCAGCTTCCTCAGATAACACGGTCGTTAACTGATTCCGGCTTCCCTAGATAACACAGCCGTTAACTGATTCCGGCTTCCCCAGATAACACGGCCGTTAACTGATTCCGGCTTCCCCAGATAACACGGCCGTTAACTGATTCCGGCTTCCCCAGATAACACGGCCGTTAACTGATTCCGGCTTCCCCAGATAACACTGCCGTTAACTGATTCCGGCTTCCCTAGATAACACGGCCATTAACTAATTCCAGCTTCCCCAGATAACACTGCCGTTAACTGATTCCGGCTTCTGACTTTGCTTGTCAGGAGGCCACAAAAAGGGGATCACGTGACCCCCAGCGGGACACTATGACTGTCATAAATACAAACCAGTTGCCAAACTTCCAAAGGCAAATCACATGAGCGTAGGGGTGCTGCAACGGTCGTAAGTGTGAAAAATGTCCGTAAGCCCCTTTTTTTCACTGCCGTTGTAACTTTGAACAGTCATTAAAGCATCTGGATTTTCTTTCACGCGACCGTCGTCACTTCAAACAGCACTGAAGTGACGAAGGCGTTGAAAAAAGTGATCGCTCACCGCTTACGACCGTGGCAGCCTCCTCTAGGTCACGTGATCAAAATTCAGAGTCTTGGCCACTGACTAAACAAACCATTGTTAAGTCAGGGACTGCTTGTACTCTCCCAGGTCTGATATCCTGGCACATTCACTCTCAAACTGCCTGTCTTGCCAAAGCCTGCCGGAAAACTTGGCCACTCTCCGCAGTGAGGCTAATACAAGCTCGCTCAGATGGAGAAACGTTTAAATCACCGACCAAGAAAATGGTCCATTATGGTTGTTAACAGCCTCTTTAATAGCTTTTATATCTCGCTTGCATTTCCGGGACCTCAAAGCATGACATCTTTCTCAGGAGCTGCTCAAACCATCGACTTTCTCCAGCAAAGATTTCTTGGGCAGCGTCCAAGCAAACAATAAATAGGTCATCCTCAATATTTTAAAACAGAAAGCAGGGATCCGGTTTGGGCTGCGACGGTTGTAGGTAAAATAGCCATGAAAAAATATGGAGTGCAACAGAGCTGGGCAGCTAGATAAATTCAATCAATAAATAAATGGCAGAGTTACAGGAGAACATAGCTGGAAGGGATTTTGGAAGTCTTCTGGTAGACCAATCCCCTAGTCCTTTTTTTCCACTTGAAAGCCTCCAGTGATGGAGCATTCACAACTTCTGGAGGCAAGCAGTTTCACTGATTAATTGTTCGAAACTGTCAGGAAATTTCTCCTTAGTTCCAGGTTGCTTCTCTCCTTGATTAGTTCCCATCCGTTGCTTCTTGTCCTGCCTTCAGGTGCTTTGGAGAATAGGTTGACCCCCCTCTTCTTTGTGGCAGCCTGTCAAATATTGGAAGACTGCTGCTGGAATTGGGTCTGTCTAGTTTACCGAAGAGAAGGGCGAGGGGGGAATGTGATAGCAGCCTTCCAGTATCTCAGGGGCTGCCCCAAAGAAGAGGGGGTCAAGCTATTCTCCAAAGCGCCTGAAGGCAGGACAAGAAGCAACGGATGGGAACTAATCAAGGAGAGAAGCAACCTGGAACTAAGGAGAAATTTCCTGACAGTGAGAACAATTAACCAGTGAACAACCTGCCTCCAGAAGCTGTGAATGCTTCAACACTGGAGGTTTTTAAGAAGAGACTGGACAGACACTTGTCTGAAATGGGATAGGGTTTCCTGCCTGAGCAGGAGGTTGGACTAGATGACCTCCAAGGTCCATTCCAACTTTATTATTATTATTATTATTACATCATCCTAGTCCAGAGGTCTTCAACCTTGGCCCTTTTATGACTTGTGGACTTCAACTCCCAGAATTCCTCTGCCAGCGTGCACACTGGCTAAGGAATTCTGGGAGTTGAAGTCCACAAGTCATAAAAGGGCCAAGGTTAAAGACCCCTGGACTAGTCCTTCTTTTCACTAGAGGAGTTGCAATTCTTGCAACTATTCTTTGCATGTTTTAGCTTCCAGCCCCCTAATCACCTTTCTTGCTCCTTTTCTGCACTCTTTCTAGAGTCTCTGCATCTTTTTCATAACATGCTAACCAAAACTGGACGCAATATTCTACATGTGAACTTGGAAGACTCTCTCAAGTCAATCCAGATTCCCAGTGATGATCTGGACCAGACCTTGTGCTTGTTTTGGTCTCCAGTCCCCTAAACATCTTTGTTGCTCTTCTCTCCACTCTTTCCAGAGTCTCAACATCTTTTTTTTTTAAACCAGGGGACCAAAACGGGATGCAATATTCCAGGTGTGGTCCTCCTTACTCCTTACTCCATGCGGCTGGTTCTGCCTTTTCTCTGGGTCCCTCTACCTCAAATATGAGAACGCTCAAGACATGTTTGATGTGAAGGAGCCAAACTATAAATCTCTTCTCCAAAATGAAGGGAGGTGGGCAGGATTCCAGCTGGCCAGAGGTTTTGTCTCTCTCTGGAGCGTAATGAAGGCCCGAGATAATTTATGGACAACAATTTGCAGAGCCATCCTCCTCACCTGGAGTTGCTGCCTCTTCTCTAAAGAGAAGAGACGAAAGGTGTTAGATCCCAGTGAATCTAACTCCCTTGCTGTTGATCTCAGAATTCCGAGACAGATTTTCGTGGCGTCTCCAGTTTTCCTAGGGTAGATTTCAAGGAACCTCACAATTTTAACTAAATCTAGAAGAGGGCTGAATAGAAAACAGGATTCCTTGCCACTGTGAAATTGATAGATCCCGTAGGACAGAGGTCCCCAACCCCCGGTCCGTGGATCAGTACTGGGCCACAGCACGCCGGCAACCGGTCCACACAAACAAGCAAAGCCCCATCCGCGGGATGCAGGCAACACACAAAACCACGCACCCTCCGGTCCGTGGAAAAACTTCTCTCCACAGAACCGATCCCTGGGTGTCCAAAATGTTTGGGGGCCTTTGCTGTAGGAGGAGATCCAAAATGTTATGTTTAAAAAAACAAACAAACCTGTGTTAGAAAAAGTGCCACCGAAATTGATTTTATGATTCTGCAGAGATGTCTCTTGCCTGTGATTTAAGACAAAGCTATGATTTGTGAGGAAACGCATAAGGTTAACTAAACCAAAAGGCCAGCCCTTGAATACAACCAGCTGTATTTTAGCCGTAACAGCCCCCAAACAGGATAGGTTGGGATCTATTGCAGGGGTCCCCAACCCTTGATCTGTGGACCGGTACCAGCTGTGGCATGCCAGCAACCAGTCCACTCAAACAAGCAAAGCCCCATCCGTGAGATGTAGGCAGCACACAAAACCACACACCCTCCGGTCCGTGGGAAAAACCTCTCTCCACAGAACCGGTCCTTGATGCCCAAAAGGTTGTGGACCTCTGACCTGTTGGGTTTGTTACAGGGAGAGGAAAAAATACATATCATAGAAAAAAAAAACACATAAGAAGCACACAATCTGAGATATTGGCACGGATTAAATAGCTCTTGTCCTCAGTTAGCACTTGTTTCCCAGTTTAGGAAACAAAACTCTCTCCATAAACATGAACGGATCACATACCACTCTCTTTTGTCAATTGATCCAACACAAACTCTCTTCTCTGGGGGAGCCCTACCGTGTGCCCCCCCCTTCTTGCCCCTTAGTGATGGTCATTCGTTAACTTTGCTCCTGTTTTCTCTTCAAACTTTTCCGTGCCAATCGGCCAGGGAAATCTGTTCTAATCCCCATATTTGACAGCCCAATTACATTTGACTTCAAATCAGAGTTGAAGTCACTCAGCTCTCTGCTGAACCCACCCTGCCAATTTACAACAGCAAAAGGTTCATCCTGGTGTATGTGTGTGTGTGTGTGTGTGTGAGTGATAACCTATTAGCACAACCTTTTAATCTAGCTTTTGGGAGGGGAAAAAAATCAGCCACGAATATTGAAATGAAAGTTTTTGTTGGGCGTTGGCTAGCAAAAAAAAAAAAAAAAAGGAGGTTGAAAGGATAGCCTTGTTTCCATATGACCCACCAATCTATTTGCAAAGAGCAAAAAGGTAACAAGTGGGTTTAAACCAAGCTCCCATTCCTGGTTGCTAGGTAATATTCTCCCTTCCCTTTGCGAGTCACAACACAGTAATTAGACCTTTCTATGCAAATACAACACAGACATTATCCTCTGTTGGAATTTTTCAAAGAATGAGAATCCATGAAGAATCCCCTCCAAGGCTCTTTTCAATCTAATCTTTGATTGACAGCAGCTTTAGGGAAAGGAAAGGAAAGGAAAGGAAAGGAAAGGAAAGAAGAAAGGAAAGAAGGAAAGGAAAGGAAAGGAAAGGAGAAAGGAAAGGAGAAAGGAAAGAAGGAAAGGAAAGGAAAGGAGAAAGGAAAGGAGGAAAGGAAAGGAGAAAGGAAAGGAAAGGAAAGGAAAGGAGAAAGGAAAGGAAAGGAAAGGAAAGAAAGAAAGAAAGAAAGAAAGAAAGAAAGAAAGAAAGAAAGAAAGAAAGAAAGAAAGAAAGAACTAAAGTGTTATCCTGAGCCTCCGATCCCTAAACATTAATTGGAGGGATTGCACCTATTTTGAAGGAAAGTGTGTTATTTTCTGTCTCCAATAATAATTCCACCGTGTGAAAAAAGCCCCGTGATCCAATAGCTGGAGAAATAACAAATTTACTGGAAATTGTTAGCTTCCCGCGGTTCGTGAGTCAATAAACCTCTGGTGGCGTTGGCCATTTGTCTTGCCCAAAGGTGCAGACGTCCCATTTTCACCAAGAGCAATGAAGGTCAGGATTCTGCTTTAGTGAAGATGAGATAAGCCAAAGCCGAATCAGAAATAGCTGATTTTTGCACTCAAAGCTAAACTATCAGAGGAGCCGTTAAGAAGAAGAACAGAGATAGCGCAGAAACTTGATCCTGGAAAGGCTGCAGCCAGCAAAAAAATGGATCGACTGAGGTTCATCTCCATCTATCGATCTTGGAAGGTGGAACTTTGGATCCTCCTCCTCGTTCTCGTATTTTTTAGAACCTCACAGCTCTTTCTCTGCTGTTCCCGTTCTTCTAATTTCTCTTTGGGGGAATAAGAGAATCACAGAGCAGAATAACAGAGTTGGAAGGGACCTTGGAGGTCATCTAATCCAACCCCCTGCTCGGGCAGGAAACCCTACATCATTACAGACAAATGGCTGTCCAATCTCTTCTTTAAAACCTCCAGTATTGGAGCATTCACTGCTTCTGGAGGCAGGTTGTTCCACTGGTTAATTGTTCTAACTGTCAGGAAATTCCTCCTTAGTTCCAGGTTGCTTCTCTCCTTGGTTAGTTTCCATCCGTTGCTTCTCATCCTGCCTTGGAGAATAGGTTCACACACACACCTTCTTCTTTGGGGCAATCCCTGAGAGATATTGGGCAACTGCTATCATGTCCCCCCTAGTCCTCTTCATTAAACTAGACATACCCAGTTCCAGCAGCCATTCTTCATAGTTTTAGCCTCCAGTCCCCTAATAATCTTTGTTGCCCTTCTCTGCACCCTTTCTAGTGTCTCAACATCCATCTGTTGCTTCTTGTCCTGCTTTCAGGTGCTTCGGAGAAAAGCTTGACTCCCTCTTCTTTGGGGCAGACCCTGAGAGATTGGAAGGCTGCTTTCATGTCACCCCTGGTCCTTCTTTTCATTAAACTAGATGTTCTTCATGTGTTTTAGCCTCCAGTCCCCTGATCGTCTTTGTTGCTCTTCGCTGGCCTCGCTTCCTCAAAGTGTCTTTGCGGATAATAGGGTGACCTTGTGCAGATGGTAATAGACAGAGTTGGATTCTGGTTTTTTGCAACATAGATCGGAGAATCCTAAAAATTAGGAGGCTATCCTTGATATATGACTAGAACAAGAAGCTTTCTTAGTTCTCAGCTAAGTGTCTGACACAAATGAGGATATGTCCCCCATGTCTAGGGATATAATAAGCCTCCAATTCTTCCTATTTGGCAGTTATCCTGTGCTCTTCCACTTGCAAACAAAAATGCCATATTTAGAGAGAGTGGCCTTTCCCACAGGACAATTCTGTCCCAATTTCTTTCTGGTATGACAGTTCTTTTGATCTCCTTGCTCTTAACTTTTGGCTCGAGATGACTCTGGTCTCACCACACTTTGCTTCTCCGCAGGAGATGGAGGAGGAAGATGTCCCTACGTGCCTGAAGAACGAACGCTCAACTGTATTATAGATCTCTCCGTGTCTCGGCTTGCCCCATTTTTAAACGTTCTTGAATGCCAGCAAATGTGACTTGTTTCCTAAATGTTATGGTTATAAATGTTATGCTGAAGGAAATTGGTATCATGTGTCAAAAATAGTAAGAGTGGGCATTTAAGCTCTTTGGAGAGGTTGAAAAAAATAGCACCATAGCAACAAAGTGAAGTGGTACAATTTGCAAATAGAAATAAACTAGCAGGTTCAGCCCTCAATCAGATGACCTCCCTGTTCCAGCATCAACTTTCTGCAGTTTATAAATAGCCTGAAACCTATTTTCAAAAGCAGTCGGGAGGGGTGCAAAGAATCTGGTGGAGAGAGATGAAAAAAAATCACGTGTAGATTCGGGTCTCACCGCTTTAAGGGCAGCGGCTATTTCTAGCACACCTCTAGAATCTGAGCAATGAATGGGGCCCCACCAAAAGCATCTGCCAACACTCTCTTTCCAAATGTAATATGTGCAGTTTTTTTAAGAAACAAGAGAGAGTGATTATTATATGGAGAAGATGGATAGATTATATTCAGAAAAAATATGGGACTATAAAGTTTCATTTATTTTATGAGTAAATTTTATAGTAACCGTTGTAGAGATTTGTTTATATGACTTAATTTGTTGTTGTTGTGGTTGTTGTTAATTGCGAAGTCATGTCCGACCCATCGCGACCCCATGGACAACGTTCCTCCAGGTCTTCCTGTCCTCTACCATCTTCTGGAGTCCATTTAAATTCACGCCTACTGCTTCAGTGACTCCATCCAACCATCTCATTCTCTGTCGTCCCCTTCTTCTATTGCCCTCCATCTTTCCCAGCATTAGGCTCTTCTCCAGTGAGTCCTTCCTTCTCCTTAGGTGGCCAAAGGACTTGAGTTTCAACTTCAGGATCTGGCCTTCTAAAGAGCAGTTGGGGTTGATCTCTTCTAGGACTGACCGGTTTGAACGCCTTGCAGTCCAAGGGACTCGCAGGCGTCTTCTCCAGCACCAGAGTTCAAAGGCCTCCATTCTTTGGCGCTCAGCCTTTCTTATGGTCCAACTTTCACAGCCATACCTTGCAACTGGGCAAACCATGGCCTGGACTATACGCACTTTTGTTGGCAGGGTGATGTCTCTGCTTTTTAGAATGCTGTCTAGATTTGCCTGACTTAATTTAAGGGGAGTTAAAGGTTAAGTATGATGTTTTCTTTTTCTTTTCTTTTTTCTTTCTTTTTTTTAATTATTGTTAACTTTCTTGTTAATAACCCTATACTCTGCTCTGGGAAGCGAGGGGGGGAGGGTTGAGGGTGGGTGGGTGGGTGGGTAATGATAATATAGTCATGGTAAATGCTTGGGTATTTCCCCTATGCTGCGTTCATGTGTGTGAGAGGGATGAGAGGGGAGGAAGGAGTAGGGAGGGATGGTTAGAGGAGAAGGGGAGGGGAAGAGAGTAGGAGGGGAGGAGAGAAAGAGGAGGGAAGTGGGGAAGGTTTAGAGAGGGTGGACGCAGCCTGGGGGGAATGGGCAGGTGGTACCAATGCTTAGGAATTTATTTTAATTGAATTGTATTTTGTATGAATAAATGGAAAATAAAAAATAATAATAATAAAAAAAAAGAAACAAGAGAGAGTAAAAATAAGGGGGGAAAGGGGAGGAATACATGAAAACAGTTCTTAAGTTGAGTGACGTACAGTCTATGAGTTTGGTTGATGTTCCTTCCATTTCCTTATTCAAGTCTTTGCTACAAAGAGTACAAGGCCAGGGAAGAATCATAGAAAGTGTGATTGGAAAGGGTCTTACAGGTCATCTACTCCAACCCTTTGCTCCACTAAATTACACCTAACGGGTAGCTCTCCAGCCCTTGTTCATAAACCCCCAGTGAGGACAACCCACCACCGTCCTCACCTACTCAACACCTTTTCAGATCAGGAAATTCTCCCTTGTGTCCAACTTGACTTGCTTTCCTTCTCATCTTGACCTTCTTCTTCTCTCCTTTTGGTTAAGACCAAGTCTGCCCCTGTTGCATCAGACAGTCTTTGTAGACCATTCTCACATCTCCCTCTGTCGTCCTCTCTTACGAGCTAAACAGGGGTAACTCCCATCAATCTACACTCTGGATTTTTCTAGTAGCTCTCAGCTAAATCTGCTTCACGTCCCTTTTAAAGTGCAGCTCCCAGAAACGGGCATAATTGCATAAGTTGCATTAACAAAGAGATTCAATCAGGATCGCATGAGGTACTTACACCACTCTATAAAGCCTGAGTAAGACTACACCTAGAATACTGCAGCCAATTTTGGTCACCACGCTATACAAAAAAGATGTTGAGACTCTAGAAAGTGTGCAGAGAAGAGCAACAAAGATGTTTAAGGATCTGGAGGCTAAAACATAGGAAGAACGGTTGCAGGAATTGAGTATATCTAGTTTAAGGAAGAGAAGAACCAGGGGGGACATGATAGCAGTGTTCCAATATCTCAGGGGCTGCCACAAAGAAGAGGGAGTCAAGCTATTCTCCAAAGCACCTGAAGGCCAGACGAGAAATAATGGATGGAAACTGATCAAAAAGAGATTCAGCCTAGAAATCGGATAAATTTCCTGACAGTGAGAACAATCAACCAATGGAACAACCTGCCTCCAGAAATGGTGGGATCTCCATCGCTGAAAGCTTTCAAGAAGAGATTGGACTACCGTCTGTCAGAAACGGTGTAGGATCTCCTGCTTGAGTGGGGGGGTTGGACTAGATGACCTAGAAGGTCCCTTCCAACTCTGTTATTCTATCCCCTACCCAGAGAAGAACTTTCCTTTTGATAATCAAGATGGAATACTTTTGCAAAGGCAGTCAACACTGCAACAGGTTTTAATGCTGCTGCATCACGCAGTTCACTCATGATTAGCTGGTGATTGACTAGAACAGTGGTTCTCAACCTTTTTTATGCTGCGACCCCCAACCGGTCGTAAGTCGAGGACTTTCCCTGCCTGGGAGCGCCATGCATGCGTGGTGCCGCCCCCTGCGCCGGCTGAGGCGTAGCTGGCAAGCGGCAGAGATGGCGCAGGCCGACCACCGGCTGGGCTACCAGCTGGCCCAGCCCAAGGGAGGTAAGGCACCCGCCGGGCCCCACGCATGCCAGCAACCCTCCCTGCGCCCGCCGGCCTCCCACCTCCCACCTCTGGCCCTCTTTTGCTTACATTTTTAGTAGTTGCTCAGTAGGGAGGGGTGGAAGCTTCCAGACAGCTCACCTTCGCTGCAGACAACTTGCAGCACCGTTTGCAGAATGGGACTTTTGGCGGGCTCAGCAGGGCAGAGACAGCCTGGACAATTCCTGTTGGCTTTTGAAAGCCAATAGAATGAGACTCTATTCAAGAGAGTCTATTCTATTGGCTTTCAAAAGCCAATAGAATAAAAGGGAGTAGCACAGCTAAGGAAAAGGGGGGAAAATGGCGGACTGCATTGTTTGGCAACCCCCGTGAAATGGTCATTCGACCCCCAAATGGGGTCCCGACCCACAGGTGGAGAATCGCTGGACTAGAATCCTAGATCCTTTCCCCAAGTATCTCCTCCAACCAGACCTTTCCATCACCATCCCCATGCATTTTTTTCCCCCAGACCCAGATGCAGGAGCTTAGGTTGGTCCCTGCTGTCCATCATTCTATCAGCATTAGCCCAACGGTCAAGCCTCTCCAGGCCCTTTTGAATTGTGACACAGGAGCATTGATGAACACCCTTTGGGTGCGATTGTTCAACCAGTTGAAAATTTGCTCTGCCACTGTACCTTTGGACCCACATCTCACCATCTGTCCAGAAGAGTCTCATGAGAGATTTCATCAAATGCTTTTAAAATGGACTGCATCCACAGCGTTCCCTTGGTTTACACACTGATGAACCAAAAGGGGTTCAGATTAGGCAGGCACGAGGTGTTCTTAACAAATTTATCCAGTGGAACAGCTGGCCACCAGAAATCATGGGCGCTCCATCACTGGAGATTTTTAAGAAGAGACTGGACAATCACCTGTCTGAGATGGTATAGGTTCTCCTGCTTGAGCAGGGGGCTGGACTAGAAGACCTCCAAGGTCCCTTCCAGCTCTATTCTATTCTATTCTATTCTATTCTATTCTATTCTATTCTATTCTATTCTATTCTATTCTATTCTATTCTATTCTGTATTCCAATATTTATTCCTATTCTCTTCTCTTCTCTTCTCTTCTATTCTATTCTATTCTGGTCTATTCTATATTCTATATTCTGTTCCATTCTATATTTCTACTCTATATTTCTACTCTACTCTACTCTACTCTACCCTACCCTACCCTACCTTACCCTACCCTACCCTACCCTATCCTATCCTGGTAACAGTAGTATCTTTTCTCAGTATCCCCCTGCATGGCAACTAGTATCTTGCTAATATGAGATGGTTAGATGGTGTGCAGCTTTCCAGCTCTTCCTCCTTCTCCTTTGGGTATCCTATAGAGCAGTGGTTCTCAACCAGTGGTCCTTGGGGGCCCCAATCTCATCATAGGGGGTCTGCAAAGTCTTGAAGAAAGGTTATGAGTCAGATCTTGAGTTAAGTCTTGGGGGTCCATGGCCACAATGCGTGGCCGCAAGAGGTATTTAGCGGGGGTCCATGTTGGAAAAAAAAGACTGAGCATTACTGCTCTAGAGAGGTTTTTTTTTTTTGAAATGTAGAGACATTATATTTCTGTCTCTTGAAGGAACAGATGTAAAAATAAAGTCTATTTTATGGCTCTTGACTCATTTTCAAGGCAAAGATGTTTTATTCCTGGCTGCCTATTAACGATCGTGCTGCATTCATAAAACAACGGTTCAGACAAGATAACTGGAATCAAATGTTCTCTCTCCTCTCAATATACCAGAATTCAGTCAAAAAGATTAACAGTGAGTTCAGAACAGAACACAATGCTTCCAATAAATTCATGGCTACTAAAAAGATATCACTTTCTGCTTATGGAAAACCTTAGGAGAATCAGACCTAAGCAAAAAGCCAGGAGAGCTAAATTTGGGGGTGGGGTGGGGGGCTTACTTTGAAACACTCGGGGCAATGATTGGCCCAGGATGGTGGGATTACAATTACAAGTACAATTACAATCCGCATTGGCGTTTACATTTGAACGGACATCTAACAATCCAAGGAGACCATTTTTTGAAAAAAAGCACAATATCTGTAACCCTTACCCCTAAAATGGCCTGAATCCCAATTTTCCTATTGCGGTTGGTAGCAACGTTGACATCTGAGAAAGATTGGATGGCGGTGCATTTTTTGCTTTTGTTATGTCAGGGTTCTCTCTGTCTGGATCCCATCTCAATTCTGAAGTGGAAGTTGTGGGGGAGGGATGATGCTAAGAAGATGCTCAGAAAGTGAGAAGAGCAAGGGAAGAATGGCAGAGATGCTACGGAACCGAGGAGAACATTTTACCCCTCCTCGCCTCCTTTTTATGGATTATAATTTTGTCACCCTTTGGACTGGGAAAGAGCACAATGTGCTTCCAACAGGGTCAGCCAGATGACCAAGAAGACCTTTGCGAGAAGTACTGGCTAGACTTTATTCCAGCTGTTGCAGATTATTTCCACTGGCATCGCTCGAACTAAGAGGCTGGTAGAGACGATTCTTCCCAGTCAAAGAGTAACAAAAAACCCAGGAATCAGGGGAAGACACATTCAGATGAATCCGACAGAGGAGATTAAAACAAGGAATATATTTCTGCTGAGGGGGGGGGAGGGTTTTTTTTCCCCGCCCTGGTCTGCAGAATAAAGCCATAACCCCGGGTCTGTCCGGCAGCTCCTGCGGAACTGCAAGACCTCAATGAGTGACATGTCCTCCACCGCTGATCTCTGGAAGGATTACAGATGTGCCACCACCTGCCTCTCTGCGCTATTTTTAACTTCCTCCGCTTACAGCTGCTGCCTCGCAGCCATTAGCACCTCTCTCCTTTTGGTGATGTATGGCTTCAATTATCTCCTCCCGGTCCTTCTGCTCCCATTTCCTCCGTTCGCGGAAGTTCAGCAAGCTTTCCTGCATTTAAGTCTGGGGTGGGGGGGTGGGGGAGAAGTGGTGGTGTGGGGGGTGGGAGGGAGGGAGAGCCAGGCAGGCACCCGCGCCGGGAGAAGGCAAAGCAAGGCAACGAACAGCGCGCTCCATGTAGTAGGACAGGAGAAACTCCTTGAACCCCGGGGTTAAGTTTGGGATACGAAACTGAGAATCTAGCGGTATAGACACACACACGCACACTCACATGCACAAACACAAACCCAAAGAGAGACACACACACAAGTAACCGCTTCGGCTTCAGACGCCTGTGGTCCGTGCCGCCCGGTTCCTCTGTTCAGCACCCTGGACAGCTCCGCCGCCGGACACCGACCGCTGCCTGCCTGCCCGCCTCGCAGCCATCCCGGCTGCGGACGAGCCCCGCGATCGCCCCGCTTGCGCGGCAGTCTCCGGGCTGGCGGGCTCTCCGGAGCCGGGAGCGAAGGCGGCGGCGCCGCCGGCTACTTACCTCGGCGTTCTCGCTGGCGTTCTCCGCCATTTTCCTCCGGAGGAGCAGGCAGCGGGACGAGTGTTTCATGCCCATAAGAACGGCCCTTCCCGCGCCCGCAGACGGCGCCCAGCCAGCGGCTCCGCTCTGAGCCAGCCGACCCAGCGCCACCAGCAGCCGCCGCCGCCTCCTCCTCCTTTCCCTCCACCTCCTCCTCTTCTTCCTCTTCCTTCTCCTCTTCTTCCCCTTCTCTTCTTTTTCCTCCTCCTCCTCCTTCTCGTCTTCCTCCCCTTTCTCTTCTTTTTCCTCCTCCTTCTCCTCTTCCTCCTCCTCCCCTTTCTCTTCTTTTTCCTCCTCCTTCTCCTTCTCGTCTTCCTCCCCTTTCTCTTCTTTTTCCTCCTCCTCCTCTTCCTCCCCTTTCTCTTCTTTTTCCTCCTCCTTCTCCTCTTCCTCCTCCTCCTGGAGCGACCGCCCTCCACCCGCCTCTCCCTCCGCTGCTTCTCCCCCGCAAGGTCGCTGCCTCCCTCGCCGCCTCGCTCGCGTGCGGGGCGAGTGGTCCCAGGCTGCCCCCCCCCGCGGAAAGGAGCCGAGCCCAGGAGTCCGCGTCCCCACCCCCCACCCACCCAAGGAAGGGGCTCGTTCCTTGGCCCCGCCGGACCGCTGTCCCGCGGAAGGCGCGTTGTAGCTGGAAAGCTTTCTAGGTCAGCTTGGCTGCCCCTCCCGGCTCCCTGCCGCGGACTGAGCCGCGCTCCTGCCTAATGGGAGCCTCCCCAACTCCGGGCCTGTCCCATCCGCCCCCTCGGCCAGCGTCCCCCTAGGCGACCCTCTCCCCACCCGGGACCTTTCTCTGAACCGACCCCGAGAGAGAGAGAGAGAGAGAGAGAGAGAGAGAGAGAGAGAGAGAGGGAGGGAGGGAGGGAGGGAGGGAGGGAGAGAGAGAGAGAGGGAGGGAGGGAAGGGAGGGAGAGAGGAGAGAGAGAGAGAGAATGGGAGGTTTCCTCGCCCACTCCGAGGAGCCCCCTCCTGGCCTCAGCCGGACCGGTCTTGCCGCTCTTGTCATGGGCAGGAGGCCGCTGTCCTGACTGCAGACCTGCAGGGTGTGATAATCCGGTTTTGGTCACCACGATGTAAAAAAGATGCTGAGACTCTAGAAAGAATACAGAGAAGAGCAACAAAGATGATTTAGGGGACTGGAGGCTAAAACATATGAAGAACGGTTGCTGGAATTGGGTCTGTCTAGTTTAATGAAGAGAAGGACGAGGGGGGACATGATAGCAGCCTTCCAGTATCTCAGGGGCTGCCCCAAAGAAGAGGGAGTCAAGCTCTTCTCCAAAGCACCTGAAGGCAGGACAAGAAGCAACGGATGGAAACTAAGCAAGGAGTTTGCTTAGTTTCCACCCGTTGCTTCTTGTCCTGCCTTCAGCTGCTTTGGAGAAGAGCTTGACTCCCTCTTCTTTGCGGCAGCCCGAGATATTGGAACACTGCTATCATGTCCCCCCTCGTCCTTCTCTTCATTAAACTAGACATCCCCAATTCCAGCAACTGTTCCTTATATGTTTTAGTCTCCAGTCCCCTAATCATCTTTGTTGCTCTTCTCTGTATTCTTTCTAGAGTCTCAGCATCTTTTTTACATTGTGGTGACCAAAACTGGATGCCGTATTCCAAGTTTGGCCTTACCAAGGCATTGAAGAGTGGTATTAATACTTCACGTGATCTTGATTCTATCCCTCTGTTCATGCAGCCTAGCACTGTGTTGGCCTTTTTAACAGGGACTGACAATGGGGAAAAGCATGTCATCAAATGCTGGCGTATTTCTTTCTTTGTGCTGCCTCGCTGGTGAGCATTTTAACTCCAAGAGAACATCTCCTATCATCTCCAACTCGTTCACTCGTTGTTAAGTGCTTCTCTGTGGAGCATTCCTATCCTCCTAGTCTCCTTCTATTTTTCACTGCTGTTCTGAAACGTCTCATCTTTCCGAGCAGTTTTCAGCTCCTCCTGCAGAATGGTTGGGTTAAGGCTTTCTAATTTGAAAAAAAGAAAAAAAAAAAAAGGGGGGGGCGGAATGTGTTGCTTTCCTGCTTTCTTATTCCAGCTTGCTCGGTGTCACGCTGCGGCCCAGGCAGGACAGCTTTCCAAAAGGATAAAACTGGACTTTTGTTTCCAAAAGCATCTCAACCGCCTTCCTGGGCGGCTACCGAAATCTCCGTGGAAAACATTTAAAGCGGGGCGATGCGCAAAGAATTTCTCAAGCCTTCTGCTCTCTCTGTTCTCCAAGTGCGCCTAAAATGTAAGGGGACCTCGTTTCACCTGGAACGAATTGCAGCTGCCCTATTTTGCAAGTCCCCTGCTCCTCCGAGGAACTAAGGAGAACGCCTCGCATCTTTCTTAAGGCAATAGGTGTGTGTGTGTGTGTGTGTGTGTGTGTGTGTGTGTGTGTGGTTCCAGCACTGTCCAGTGCATCTGCTACTAGGGAGGAGGAGGAGGAAGAGAAGGACAGCAACTGTGGGGTCTTTGGTGCTCTCTGAGCTTTGTGGTTTTGTTGCAGACGTTTCATGAGCCTAACTAGGTAACATCATCAGTGCTAGAAGGGAGTAGGGTTTGTGGAATGATGATGATGATGAGGAGGAGGAGGAGGAGGAGAAGGAGGAGGAGGAGAAGGAGGAGGAGGACGACTGTGGGGTCCTTGGTGCTCTCTGAGCTTGCTGGTTTTCTTGCAGACGTTTCATGACCCAAACTAGGTAACATCATCAGTGCTAGAAGAGAGTGGGGTTTGCGGAATGAGGAGGAGGACGAGTGTGTATCCTGTTTGTAAACAATCACAGGGGTGGGGGGGGGGAACAGAATGCGGGGGAAGGACAGACTGTCATAGCGACAAACTCCCTATCCCAACTGCTCTTTCTTCACCTGCTTCTAGATTTGGTGCTCCAGGCCATCCTTTTCTCCTTTATTGTGCGCCTTCTAAGTTTTGATCCGAAAGTAATGTGTGTTTTGTAGGTCACCCCCTTTAATGTCTAAAAGGAGGGAGTTTTCACCCCTCTCCCTTACTGCCTTTTCTCTCCCCCAACGAGTCCTGCTTCAGTGGGTTCTCTTCTGTCTTCGCTCCAGGCAGCGCACGCCAAGCTCTCCTCTCCAAAGTCCCCCCCCACTATTGCAAGCCATCCTTCTTCTCGTGCTGTGCTACGTTCCTTCTTAGACACACACACACACACACACACACACACACACACACACACACACACCCTGATTTCACTCAGTCGTCCCCAGTGAAGATTTTTGAGGCGAGAGGATCCTCGCGGAAGAAAAAACCATCTTTGACTGTGCTGTTAAAACACCGATTGATCTCCTTCCCTCGGAAGATGAGAGAGCCAACTGGGTCAGTTTAATTTGGTTTGATTTCCACCCTGCTTTTCTAGTGAGCTGAAAGCCTCCCAGCAGCCAGAAGCCTTAACATCTGATCAGAGTAGTAGACTACAAGCCTACTGATTACACCGGTTGAGGACCGGCCAGTGAAACCAGATGAAAGGTAAGAACATGGCCAATGTTGGGCTGAGGTGCACCTGGCCTGCTAAGCACATTCCCACATGCGCTTATCCCCAAACACATGACTAGGCTTTCTACTCTGTCCTGGATTCCAGGCAGGGCTGGGCCGGCTGAGCCAACTCTGCTGATCAGCCTAATTATCATTGTTATTTTGCTGGGTATTATTCTTCAAAAAAAAAAAAAAAACACCCAAAGAACTTGAATATACGCCCGACTAAAGTTCACCTGCCCAAAGCAACCGAATCCAGGTGGTCCTCAACTTATGGCCACATTCCTGTCACTAAGCGAGACAGAGGTTAAGTGAGCTTTGCCCCATTTTACAACCTCTGGCCACCATGGTTAAGTGAATCGCTGCAGTTGTTAAGTTGATGACATGTTTGTTAAGTGACTCTGACTTCCCCCCCTTGACTTTGCTGGTCAGAAGGTCGCAAAAGGGGGTCACGTGACCTCCAGGATGCTACAACCATCGTAAGTATGAATCAAGGTAATAATTTAACAGCTAACCAGCTTATGTGATGTAAGATATGATGATGGGAATACAAGGTCTGTGTCTCTTTAAGAGCAAGCAGGGTCTGTGTCTCTTTAGGAGCCAGCAGGGTCTGTGTCTCTTTAAGAACCTTTTTATAAAAGGGAAGGCTCCACCTATGTGTTCTCTCTCTTCTGTTTTCCTGCTGTAACTGCTGTGTGTTAGATCCTGCTGTATTAGCACGTGTATGTATTTTATTCCCGGTGTATGATATTGTAGATAGCGTAAGATAAACCACCATTTAATACAGACCACTGTTTACTGTGTTTACTCCTGGGTTATCTCAGCGCAGTAAGACTGTGCAGGCTCCGACAAGTTGCCAAGCATCTGAATTTTGATCACGTGACCGTGGGGGAATGCTGCAACGGTTGTTAAGTGTGAAAAAATGGTCATAAGTCACCTTTTTTTTCCGTGCCGTCGTTAACTTCAAATGGTCACTGAACAAACTGTTGTAAGTCGAGAACTACCTGTAGTAATGGGTGGGAAGATAGTGAAGAAAAGAGCCAACTTAGAACTAGGTGGAGACTAAGGAGAAACTTCCTATCGGTGAGAACTATCAACCCATGGAAAGGCTTGCCACCAGATGTTGTGAGTGCTTCATGTCGGCAGGCTTTCAAGAAGAAATTGGATGGTCCGAAATATTATAGGGTCTCCTGCTTGAGCAGGGGGTGGGACTAGAAGACCTCCAAGGCCCCTTCCAGCTCTATTCTGATGGTGAGTCAGTGGGGGTCCTACACTTAGAGGGCAGGAGATAGGGGTCCCTTCCTATTATTCAATGTTCAACGATATTTGCATGGCATCAACACAAAACGACATTTTATTCAGTATCTGATTTTATTTAAAACATGCTCAAATGCATAGTTAAATCATCAAAACAATAATTGTTTCCTTCTGGGAATAATCCACCCACAAACGTGCAGTTTGGTTACCGTACCCCTCGGGTCAATAGCTACGGACAGCTGTATCTTTGACAAGATGGACTCGAGAGGGTTTCACAACAGTTAATACTTAACCGTTTTCTTCGGCTGGTTTCTTGGTACACTCACCTTCCCTCCCTTGCCCCTTCCTCCAAATTTGGAGCTTATTTCTCCTTGCCCAACACGGCCCAAAGACCCAGCAAAGAAGAGCCCATCCCCTCTTCTACACCTTCCCTTAGGCCAGTTTCCCCCCCCCCCCCGAGAGTGGGACCAAATCTATCTTTTCAAGGATTTCCACGGTGTGGGCTGGCTTCGGTTCCAGCAGCATCCAAGGCATAATCCCTCTTAACATTTTTGAAGCTTACGAATGCTTCGGGGTGTGTGGGGGGGGGGAGGAGGAATCAACATGCTGCTAATTCTTTAAATAAAATTAATAACGCTCTTCCAAAAAAAGGAAGGGGGAAAAAAAAGAAGGTCTAAAAATGGCCTGCTGCCAGATCCTCAGGCTTCACTCTCCTAACTAAGCTTATATATTCAGCTGGACGCCCCCATTCCACGTCTCTTAAAAAAATATTCCTGCTTAGAACGTATTCTAAAAATGTATTCCCCGGTAGAAAAATTAGCACGTCGGGCATGGGGCTACTCTGAAGCCCCTTTGCTTGACAGCTGTGGTTTGAGGACTCAGGATTTATATATTCCTAGCAATGGGGAGGGGGGGGACAACGCAGTTGTACAATATCGGTTTGTGTTTTGGAAAGCAAGGCCGTGCAAACAAGGTCATCTTAAGTATTTCAAGGCAAAGAGTCCCACCAGGATTGTAGCACGGGACCCTTACCACTCCGGGGACATGCCAAAAAGATTAGGACTGCCCAACAGTGGAAACTAGGATTTTGGCAAACAGGTCCACAGGTTTACGTGTCCGTAGCAAGAAACGCGTGAGCGCTCACCGCTTAAAAAGGCTAAGCTGGTCAGCAGCAAACTGGCGTAACAAGCAGAAGTACACCCGTATTTCTTAACGCATTTAACAAGCATAAGTACATTTTAATTCCTTGGTTTTTTTTCTCACCACCTTTCCCAAACTCCAGGAACAAGCCCAATCTTAAATATTCAAGAGGTGACCGCCGTGCAGTTTGGGAAAGGACTGCCAAGCGGGGCTGACGTCACCACACTCCTTCCTGAAATGCTTCTCAGAATGTTTTGTTCTGGAGCCAAACCAAAGCCACGAATACAGATTGGGTGAGACCCGGCTTAAAAACAGCAACTGTGAGAGGGACCTTGGAGTCCTAGTGGACGATCACTTGACTGTGAGCCAGCCGTGTGCAGCAGCAGCCAAAAAAGCTAATACAAGCCTGGGTTGTATACACAGAGGCATGGAATCAAGATCACGCGAAGTATTACTACCGCTTTACGAAGCCTTAGTAAGACCACTCCTGGAATACTGCAGCCAGTTTTGGTCACCATATCACAAAAAAGATGTTGAGAATTTGGAAAAAGTTCAGAGAAGAGCAACTAAGATGATTCAAGGCCTGGAGGCTAAAACATACGAAGAATGGCTGCGGGACTTGGGTTTGGACAGTCTAAAGAAAAGAAGAAATAGGGGAGTCATGATAGCAGTGATCCAGTATCTGAGGGGCTGCTACAAAGAAGAGGGGGCAGGTTTTTCGCCAAAGCACCAGAGGGAAGGATGAGAAACAATGGTTGGAAACTGACCAAAGAGAGATCCAACCTGAATTAAGGAGAAACTTCCTGACAGTGAGGACAATCAACCAGTGGAACAGCTTTGCCTTCAGAAATCGTGAGCGTTCCATCACTGGAGATTTTTAAGACTAGACAATCACCTTTCCGAGATGGTGTAGGTTCTCCTGCTTGAGCAGGGGGCTGGACTAGAAGACCTCCAAGGTCCCTTGCAGCTTCTATTCTATTCTATTCAATTATCCAGAAGTCAAGATGGGATGGTGTAAGCTTCAAGGCTCAGGCGCCCAACCGCTAACTGACCTCAATCAACGAGGGATGAAATCAAGTTTGAATGAAGGGTGAATGTCCCAAAAGTGCACGCTGGCTGAGGAATTCTGGGAGTTGAAGTCCGCAAGTCATAAAAGGGCCACGTTTGAAGACCTCTGCCTTAACCTGTTGGATGAAATTTCTAGCACATATGATCCCATCTATTTTTTTCCTGAAACAATTAAAAAAATTAACCAGAGGTATGTATAAACTCAAATACTTTGGCCACCTAATGAGAAGGAAGGACTCACTGGAGAAGGGCCTAATGCTGGGAAAGATGGAGGGCAAGAGAAGAAGGGGACGACAGAGAATGAGGTGGCTGGATGGAGTCCCTGAAGCAGGAGGCGTGAGCTTCAATGGACTCCAGAAGATGGTAGAGGACAGGAAGGCCTGGAGGAACGTTGTCCATGGGGTCGCGATGGGTCGGACATGACTTCGCAATTAGCAACAACAACAACAATGTATAAATCTTTCAGTAATGCATGATGGAAAAAAAAATTAAATGAAATGGTAAAAACAAGGCTTCTATTATGACCAACTGGATGCAAACAGAAGATGTAACAGTCAACGGATCGTATTTTGGTTTTTGTTTACAAATTATACCTTGCTTTTCAATCTACAGAGCATTCATGTCAGCTACTAAGAATATCCAAACTGTGGGAAGATATAATAGCAGGGATCTTCAAACTTGGCCCTTTGGTGACTTGTGGACTTCAACTCCCAGAATTCCTCAGCCAGCGTGCCTGGCTGAGGAATTCTGGGAGTTGAAGTCCATAAGTCTTAAAGTTGCCAAGTTTGACGACCCCTGTATAATATAAACTGTGCATTAAAGAGTTTGGGTTAGCACGCCTAGAGACGCCGAGAACCATCATAAAGTGCATAGAAGTGTCTGAGTGTGCTTGGAGTAAAACCTTGGTGCATTGATTGTGCTTGTGTCACGTTGGCCGAAATGGGCCAATTTTGATTCGCATTGTGTCCTTATAAAAACAAGAAATGCTGCCTTTAGAAATAGGTTTGATTAAGCCTCATAGCCTATTCTATCTTAGCATGTTATGGGAAAGCTTTGATTGAACCAACGTCATCGGGATGGGAGAGAAGAGGCGATGCCCGTAGCCTAGGGGAGGTTGATAGCTGGAATGTAAACGGAGTAAAATGGAGTTTATGAGTTCATGAATGAAACAAAAAAGAAGAAGTTAAGGTGTGTGTGTGTGTGTGTGTGTGTGTGTGTGTGTGAAAATTAAGGAGTTAATACAGATCGGAATGAAGGGGAACTGATATTAGGAAACTGAGCCGATGATTCCGTGCAGGGAAGAGACTGGACAGCCATTTTGTCTGAAATGGTCTGGGGTTTCCTGCCTGAGCAGGGGGTTGGACTAGAAGACCTCCAAGGTCCCTTCCAACATCATCATCATCATCATCATTATTATTATGGATCATCGCACAGTCAGCCAGATGTTCAGACTGGATTTGGCATTTTTGTCTACCTATCGAGTCCTTACCCAGGACCTGGGATAGGCAGGTGTGGATGTTTGATAGTATTACAGGTATCGTCGCAGGATGGAAGCAGTTCCTAGTAAGGCCGCCTTTTGCAATTGACTAATAGAGAATTTGTCAATGCCAGTGGTGTAGGACCTGGGATAGGCAGGTGTGGATGTTTGATAGTATTACAGGTATCGTCGCAGGATGGAAGCAGTTCCTAGTAAGGCCGCCTTTTGCAATTGACTAATAGAGAATTTGTCAATGCCAGTGGTGTTCAAGTGGCGCTCCAGTTGTTTTGGGATTGCACCCAAGGAGCCTATGACTATTGGTACTACCCTTGCTTGCTTTTGCCACAGTCCTTCTATTTCTATTTGTAGGTCTTTGTATTTTATTATTGTTATTATTAAGCTCAAAGTTAGAATTGGGAAAGAAAAGCTCATACTAAAAGCTCATACTACTCAACTTACAACAGTTTCTTTAGTTACAACGCCACCCAAAAAAGTGACTTGTAACCCTTTTTCACACTTATCACCGTTGCACCATCCTCAGGGTCACGTGACCAAAATTCAGACATTGGGCAACTGACTTATATTTAGGACGGTAGCAGTGTCCCCAGGGGGGGGGTTCACGAGATCCCCTTTGGTGACTTTCCGACAAGCAAAGTCAATGGGGAAGCCAGATTCACTTAGCAACCGTGTTACTAATGTAAGAACCACCGTAATTCACTTAACCACCATGACAGGGAAGGTCGTAAAACGGGGAAAAATACTCAACAAATCATCTCACTTCACCACAGAAACTTTGGGCTCAGTGGTGCTGGTAAGTCAAAAACTACTTTGTACGTGTACAACAATGAAAACTTGAACGACGATGTTTAGTGGAATGATGAAGTGAAAGAGGCTATGGATGAGAAAAACACGCATAGAAAGCAAGGATCACTGTGTACCGCAGTGACAACTATGACAGTGAACAAATTGCAAAGACAGCACAGGCTGGGTTCTGAAGAATGTAGTCAGAGAGAACAAGGAACAATTATACATCACCACGATGTAAAAAAGATGTTGAGATTCTAGAAAGAGTGCAGAGAAGAGCAACAAAGATGATCAGGGGACTGGAGGCTAAAACATACAAGGAACTGTTGCTGGAATTGGGGATGTCTAGTTTAACGAAGAGAAGGACGAGGGGGGACATGATAGTAGCCTTCTAGGACCTCAGGGGCTGCCCCAAAGAAGAGGGAGTCAAGCTATTCTCAGCCCCTGAAGGCAGGACAAGAAGCAACAGATGAAACTAACCAAAGAGAGAAGCAACCTGGAACTAAGGAGAAATTTTCTGACAGTTAGAACAATTAACCAGTGGAACAACCTGCCTCCAGAAGTTATGAATGCTCCAACACTGGAAGTTTTTAAGAAGAGACTGAACAGCCATTTGTCTGACATGGTGTAGGGTTTCCTGCCTGAGCAGGGGGTTGGACTAGATGACCTCCAAGGTCCCTTCCAACTTTATTATTACTATTATAACTTAAGAGGGAGAGAAAATGCAGGGTGATTTTAATGGAAAATTTAAAAAAAAATCCGTGAAAGGATTTTCTTTTTTTTAAAAAAAGGAAGCTTCAGTAGACTGAATGGAATTAAGAATAAAGTGATACAGTGATATATATATATATATATATATATATATATATATATATATATATATATATATATATATATATATATATAAAATAAAAAGGAACTGAGCGCCCCAAACGTTAGCACGCGTGAAGAAATGTGAAAAGGAAGTCATAAACTCTTGCTAGCATGTTGAAAAATAGTAAGAATACAGAAGTAGAGGGTTTAAGCTGGAGAAATGTAAAGAATATGCTTGTGCTTTGTGTCGGGAGTAGCCGTGTGACTCACTGAGCATTGTGTGGAGATGGTTGTCTGGAAACTGGAAGAATACCGCTATTGTTCTGATAGATAAGGAGAGGTAGCAGGACTGTGTCACTTAAGAAACGCATGTGGTTAAAAAAAGAAGACGAGTGGGGAACAAGGATGAATAAATACCCATGTCAATCCAGACTGAATACCAAATTGACTAATTAGCATGAAAGAACTATGCTCCAGGTGATTTGATCCTGGAGAGAGGAGGAATAAAAGAACATATTGCAGAACAATTACACAAAGGAAGAGCGGATGGGTTGAGGGGAGCGGAGAGAAAGTCCCCATTGGATGAAGTTGATAATATATGTGTGTGTGTGAGAGAGAGAGAGAGAGAGAGAGAGAGAGAGAGAGGGAGAGAGAGAGAGGGAGGGAGAGGGAAGGAGAGAAAGAGAGAGAGAAAGAGAGAGAGAGAGAGAGAGAGAGAGAGAAAGAGAGGGAGGGAATGGGAGAGGGAGATAGAGGGAGAGAGGGAGAGAAAGAGGGAGGGAGGGAATGGGAGAGAGAGAGAGGAAGAGAGAGAGAAAGAGAGGGAGGGAGAGAGGGAGAGAGAGGGAGGGAAAGGGAGAGAGACAAAGAGAGGGAGAAAAAAGAGAGGGAGAGAAAGAGAAGGAGGGAATGGGAGAGGGATAGAGGGAGAGAGGGAGAGAAAGAGGGAGGGAGGGAATGGGAGAGAGGAAGAGAGAGAGAAAGAGAGGGAGGGAAAGAGGGAGAGAGAGGGAGGGAGGGAAAGGGAGAGAGACAAAGAGGGAGAGAGAAAGAGAGGGAGGGAATGGGAGAGAGGGGGAGAGAGGGAAAGAGAGAGGGAGAGAGGGAGGGAGGGAAAGAGGGAGAGAGAGGGGGAGGGAGAGGGGGAGAGACGGAGGGAGAGAGAAAGAGAGGGAGGAAGGGAGAAAGAGAGAGGAGAAGGTTAAAAAAACAAAACAAAAGGCAATTATGAATTGGGGAAAGGAAAAAGGAGAGAAAGGCAGCAGAGATATAATAAATTCAAAGTTAGATATTTTTTTTTCTTATCTCCTGCCTTTGCTTCGCCTGAAGGGTGTGTGTGTGTGTGTATTTAAGCTACTGTTGACACAGTCAGTAGTAGGTGTGATGTACAGAGAACAGAATTTCACAGTTTTGTTGAAATTTCTATAATTGTTGAAAGCTAAGCAAATCCTTCAGGACAAAGCAAGGTTTGTTTTTTTTTAAAGAAATTGAGGCTCTCTGATCCAATACACCTGTAGTTAGAATTCCAGAAAACTAAAGGTGATCCATTCCTTCCATGCAAAGCCAGCAGGCTATCCAGTCAATATACTGTCAACCACACTCTAAGCTTTTTACGTAGTTATGTCTGCCTTGACTAAGGTTCATCCAATTCAACAACTCCATTTATGGATTTTCTCCTAGGGGGGTTAGCATAGTAGACCTCAACTGGAGGACTGAGACTGTTTGAAAGCGAAGTTGGTTGGTACTGAGAAGTGTCTGAAGGAGCTTCCCAGATTTGAGTTCATCTAAAGCAGGGGCCTTCAAACTTGGCCCTTTGATGACTTGTGGACTTCGACTCCCAGAATTCCTCAGCCAGGCTGAGGAATTCTGGGAGATGAAGTCCACAAGTCATCAAAGGGCCAAGTTTGAAGACCCCTGATCTGAAGACAGAAGACACAGGTCTACAAAGATGAGAGAACTGAATTGTGGAGGTGAGCGTCTTAGGATGGGCCTGTGATGGGTCAGGGATGAGCCACGTCAGGTGAGGGTCTCATGATGGGCCTTAATGGGTCAGGTGTGAGTCACAGCTTAGGTGAAAAGAGAAGTCTCCTTCCAAGTAATTCCCCCACGCAGAATCCTTCAAGAAGAAAGAGAGAAGCAGACTCTACAGCAGTGGTTCTCAACCTTTCTAATGCCACGACCCCATAATACAGTTCCCCATGTTGTGGTGACCCCCAACCACTTCTACATCACCGGGTGCCGGGGGCGTGGCCAAAGGGGAAAAAAATGGCGGACAGCCTTGTTTGGCGAACCCCCGTGAAATGGTCGTTCGATCCCAAATGGGGTGCCGACCCACAGGTTGAGAACCACTGTTCTACAGGCTGATATGGCAGGTGGAGCAAACCATGTGTAAAAAGAGGCTGGAAAAGGAAGCCACTCAAGAGAGAGGAGGAGGAGGAGAAGGTTTCGTAGAAAGGAGCAGAAGTAGAAAGAAAACCAAAAGTTATACGAGGTGAACTCAGCCGATCAAAACAAGGCAACACAGACAAACGCTGTAAATAAGTCAACGGACTTAAGGAGCTACCATCTGGGAGCTGATGAGTTAGAGATAACAGAAGGATTAAGATCTGATCTTAGGCAAATGTAAATACTAGTTGTATATTTGCGTAGCGATTTAAGTAGAGTCCCTTGGGATAACTCTGGATTTACTTATCAAACCCGTCTGGACCATCCCAAACTAACCTACGACACAATACACAGCTTTAGGCTATTCCAGGCAACGCTCCAGTGACCTCTGTAGCTTTAACTTGATAATAATAAGCTATCTTATTTTCTACGTAAGATATAGGAGGCAATTTACAGATTACTCAGGGTTGTTTTGGGTCTTTTTTTTTTTTTTTTCAAGGAATCATCTCAAACTGTACTTTCTCATCAACCAAGGCGGAGATAAAAAAAATCTTTTCTAAAGAATGTAAGATGACCACGTGTGGTGACCCCTTTTGTTTATTCAAAAGATTGTGACTTTGGACCTGACAGGTTTTCACGCTGACAGGGCAAAATAATATAATGGAACGGTGTCTCCCTTTTTTTAAAAAAAAAAGTTAGAAATAGGCATTGAAGTTTTGTCAACTAGATTTCTACTCTCTTAGTTTAAAGGAGGCAAATGCTATGGTTCTTTCCAAACCAAGTTTGTTTGTTCCGATGAAAAACCTAATTTGATATAGTTTATGAATTAGACATCATTTTTCTGCCTCTTGCTTACCAATAATAATAATAATAATAGTAGTAGTAGTAGTAGTAGTAGTAGTAGTAGTAGTAGTAGTAGTAGTAGTAGTTTTTCAGGTTATTGTTCCGATATTTCCGATATGTAAAATTGTTTTAAATAGAATACAGGAGTCACCATTTCTTTAGACGTAGGAAAACGTTTGATGTGTTTTCTTGAAATTTCCGAAACAGATTCCAGTTTATTTTCAATTTCCACAGAGGATTATTATTATTAATGGATCATCGCACAGTCAGCCAGATGTTCAGACTGGATTTGGCATTTTGTCTACCTATCGAGTCCTTATCCAGGACCTGGGATAGGTAAATGTGGATGTTGGATGGTATTACAGGTATCGTCGCAGGATGGAAGCAGTTCCTAGCAAGGCCGCCTTTTGCAATTGACTAATAGCGAATTTGTCAATGCTGATGATGGTGTTCAAGTGGTGCTCCAGTTGTTTTGGGATTGCACCCAAGGCGTCTATTACTATTGATACTACCCTTGCTTGCCTTTGCCACAGTCTTTCTATTTCTATTTGTATTTCTATTTCTTCGTATTTTGTTATCTTCTCCAGTTTTTTCTCGTCTATTCTGCTGTCTCCAGGCACTGCCACGTCCACTATCCAGACTTTTTTTTGTCTTATTACTATTACTATTATTATTATTATATTTCATTGCCAAATCACATGCTAATAGTGCGCCTTACGTTGTGGAATAAATCAAGAATACCCTCTGGTCTGCACTATTAAAAAATGGAAAATACTAAAAGGATCACAAATGATGAAGGAAAGTCTGAGTTTCTGTTACATATAGATGGTAAGTTTTATAATGGACAGAAATGTTCATTTTTGTTCCTCTGAGGCTGCACCCCGAGTTAGCACAATAAATCAGAAGAAATTCATGATGGATTTCCACAAAAGCTTGCGACCGAAGCTTTCAATGGCTTTCTGATCCTTTGGGATAAAAATCCATGAGCATTTTTTTTTAAGCACAAATTTGAAATCCGATTTCCAATTTTGGATCAAACCAAATTTAGAATTCCTTTGGATTGCCTGCACAAAGAAACATGCTTAAGGTGATTTTAACTCTATATGTATCTTAAAAAGATCTCCTTGTGCTTTTATATTATTTCAAGCAAATAAATGTAAAGCAAAGGTTTTTCATGAGTTGAATTAGAATGATGGATTTAATTGTCCACCCTTTCAGCTGATCATTTGGCATTTATTTTAGGTTCGGAATCCAGCTCCTCTTTGCATTCAAACTGGGAACATTTGAGTCTTCTGATGTTTTGGTTTGTTCAAGGTTTAGTTTCAATATTGGAAACTTAATGTCACAAGATAAATAGAGATTTGGAGGTAGACAAAAATAACCTCCTTACGCATCAAAGTCTCCATGATGCTATACTTTCCATTTAAAAATAGATATTAATCTGCTTCTTGTTTTAATTTTTCAGTAAATCGAACTTTTCGCTTTATCTTTCCTTCTGAAAAACATAGTTCTGATTAAATTGTTTTTTTAAAAGTCTACAAAAACTAAATTTGGTTTATCAGATTGCTTCTTAGCAATTTATTCTGCTGAAGTGTTTTGTCACCTGCCTGTTTGCCTCTGGTGCTTTTGAGATATTTTAGCCACTCTCCATCTTTTTTTAAAGATCTTTTTAAAGCTTTTGAACAAACTGATATTAAATACTTGGAAAATCACTTGGAATGACCTGCCCTTTTAAAACCAATGGACCGTTGCATTAAAGCAGGGGTCTTCAAACCTGGCCCTTTTAGGGCTGGCTGAGGAATTCTGGGGGTTGAAGTCCACAAGTCATAAAAGGGCCAAGTTTGAAGACCCCTGCATTAAAGAATGTGAAATTATTTTTATATTAAAATGTGGTTAACATGGCAAACAAAACCTCACCACCTTTTTCATATGTATTAAATACCTCCGGGTTGTTTAGTAATGGTAACTATTGGAGACTTAGTTGAAGAGACAGAGATTAATTCTAGATTTGTCCCACCGCTACCATGTTTTGGGTCCAAATGTATAAGAATACCATAATGATTTGAGAATGAGAGCGATATTAAGGTAAGTTTAGCTGTATTACCAGTGTTTAGAATCTGGCCATCAAGAACTGTAGATTTCTCGTGCAGGGAGATGGTACAAATAATTATTTTGCAGCAGCAGAGCGATAAATCTACGCCTGATTTGCAGGGTATGCCGTTTTTCTTTCTGTTAATTAGCGTGATATTTATTTCTGTTAATTAGTTTGCAGCAAGTCTCCAATAGGTTAAAAAAAAGAAAAAAGGAAAGGGATCTTCGATCGTGCTTGTCTGCATTCTTATTTCCTCTGAATCTTTCCTGTTATTAAGAGATTCCTGTCAGGATAGATGGCACAGAAAAGTCCTTGCATAATGACTTACAATCCCTCCTCAAAGCTACGACTGCAGCACACACACACTCACAAACCCACAGTGACATGATTTGCACTGGCAACCCTTTCGGATTTAGAACTGGTTGCAATGTCAGATTTTTATTCCCAAGATTTCCAAAAAAAAAGGGGGGGGGGAGCTACAGGTTGCCTTTCAGCTCACTTACGGTGTCCCTTACACCACAACAGTCTACCTCAAGTTGAGCCTAAATACTCTAATTATACACAAGAGGGAATAACTCTTCCCTGACCTCATCTACTACCTGGAAGTAAAAGAGGAAGAGGAATCATTCACGATTTGCTATTTTTCCCGAACGGTGTTTTTCTCTCTTACGCCGCACCACTTACCGTACTTTCCGGCGTAGAAGACGACTTTCGCAAGCGTTAAAATCGGCGCTGAAGTCGGGGGTCGTCTTATACGCCGAGTCATCTTATATGCCGGAAATAACGGTAGTTTCTGGCGTATAAGATGACTTTCTAGGCACGCGACTCAGCACCGAAGACGGGGGTCGTCTTATACGCCGGGTCGCCTTATACACCGGAATATACGGTATTTTTAGAGGATGCAAAGGTGGGGATGACTTTTTTCGTTTTTGTTTTTTTTCGAACAAGCCCCAAGAAGCGTCTATTCTAATGGAGGGATGCATCTTCCTAGTAGTAGTTGCCTACTTTCAGGTGCAAATCATTCTGGCCTTGTTTCTCTGAAGCAACAACTGAGGCTACCCCCCCGCCCTATTGGGTCGGCATAATTTGCTGGCCTGGAATTACCCCTTCTGGATATGGAGAAAACCTCAACTTGCAAGAGAGAGACTCACAATTTATTTTTTTGCTGAGTAGCTTGATGCTCCCTTTGGAAATTTTCTGTTTTATTCTGTTAAATATTAAAAAAAACAATGGCTGGTTCGTGCTAGGGACGGTCATCTCTCCTATGGCAGAAGTAGCAGATTTTTATTTTATTTTTTTAAAAAAAAAAAAAAAGATCAGAGACCGAAGCCTCAGCAAAGGCATCTCAACCTAATCATCAAAAGTATGTCATTCCTATCCTATTTTAAGACTTCCAGAAATAAGAACCAGGGCAGGGACATCGGCCGAGTCTCTTGACATCAAGCAGTAGCAGCCAATTCTAATTCCACCCCCCCCCCAGAAAAAGAGATGTTTGCTTCATGTACAGAGTGCCTTACGACAAGAGTTGGGGAGCCCCTTTATGACTGGTGGACTTCAACTCCCAGAATTCCTCAGACAGCCATGATGACTCGGGAATTCTGGGAATTGAAGTCCACAGGTCCTAAAAGGGCGATAGTTGAGAGCACTTAGACTTATATACCCGCTTCATAGTGCTTTACAGCCCTCTCTTCAGCGGTTTACAGAGTCAGAATATTGCCCCACCAACAATCTCGGTCCTCGTTTTATGGACCTCGGAAAGATGGAAGGCTGAGTCAAAACCTTGAGCCGGTCAGGATCGAACTGCTGGCGGTGGGCAGAATTAGCCTGCAATGCTGCTTTCTAACCACTGAGCCACCCTGGATTAGATAGCAATAGTGATAGTGCTTAGACTTATATACCGCTTCACAGTATTTTTACAGCCCTCTCTAAGCATAGGTATAGGATCACCCTCTTGCCCCACAACAATCTGGATCCTCCTTTGACCGACCTCGGAAGGACGGAAGGCTGAATCAACCTCGAGCCCGTCAGGATCGAACTGCTGGCGGTGAGCAGAGTCAGCCTGCAATGCTGCATTCTAACCACTGCACTATACCACCAAGGAAGGAAGGAAAGAAGGAAAGGAAGGGAAGGGAAGGGAAGGGAAGGGAAGGGAAGGAAGGAAGGAAGGAAGGAAGGAAGGAAGGAAGGAAGGAAGGAAGGAAGAGCAATAGCACTTAGACTTATATACCGCTTCATAGTGCTTTGCAGCCCTCCCTATGCAGTTTGCAGAGGCAGCATATTTGCCCCCAATAATCTAGCTCTTCATTTTAACGACCTGGGAAGGACGGAAGGCTGAGTCAACCTTGAGCCGGTCAGGATCGAACTGCCGGCGGTGGGCAGAGTCAGCCTGCAATGCTGCATTCTCACCACTGCGCCAACACGGGCGTCGTTCCCCACCCCTGCCTTATGGGCAAGATCTCCAACCGAAAAATATGAGGTATGTATGTATCCAAGAATCTGCCCTGGTCCCAGAATTCCCACTGCGGGATTCCAGCTTAAGCCTGGTTTAGACTTCAGTGTCTCTGCACTTCAGGGAACGTTCATGTCTGTCGTTCGGAGACGGTTGCATAGCGCTTATACTTTGGCAAATGTTCACCTTCTGGCTGGGGGGGGGGCTGTTTCCGCTCAAACAACAAAGCACAGGGAACATGCCCTGCCACTCACCCGACAGGAAGTCGGATCAACCAATCAGCATGCAGGACGCGCGTTCCCACGCCACACGTGGTTGAGGTTTGGGAACTTGTGCGTGTTGGTCCATCTGCAACTTCCTGCAGCTGCCAAGTCTCTTTTCAACTTATTGTTAACAGAAACAGCCGCATCGTTCCTCTCCGTTTTAAATTTAAAACAGTAAAAAAATTGTATTTTTTTTTCTTCCAAAGACTGCACCATTGAATTTGGGGAGGGGGGGGGACATGGAAAAAAAAAGCAAAGAAAGGAAAATACTTAATATTCTGTAAGATATAGTAAGGTACCCCAAGACCCTCCCGCCACCCAAACCTCTCGGTCCAAATAGATCCAAGTCATCGGAATGGCTTCGTTCAAGTCCCAGTGCCAGGTTGGGTACAAGCCATTTAAAAAGAAAGAAAGAAAAAGAAAATTATTTTAAAAAGTTAATGGACACATCCGTGGGTTACCTTCAGAGTCTAATGCCGATCAGTACTAGAACGTTACTCCGCCTACAAGGGGAGACACGGGGACCTTTGAGTAGGAGTAGAAAACTGGTTTGCGTTCAGGAAAGTCTCCATCTTCTTTGGCAAAACAATGACCGAGAAGGTATAAAAAAGGTCCTGTAAATACATGTGCTCGGTTTTAATCCGTCTTGGAAAAAGAGGCCACCAAGAAACCAAAGCGGGGTAGGCAGCCCCAAAGTCAGACAAACGGATTCGTGTTGTTTTTTTTGTTTGTTTGTTTGTTTTTCTGCAGTTGTTGTTCTGTGGCAACCGAGAAGGGCTGAATGAAGTTACAAAACAGTATTTTAGGCATCGTATTTTTTACCGGTCCTGTGAATCTGCTGGAAGAGAGTCATGGAAAAGGCCATGCCGAGAATCTGGAAGACAAAGCATGAAAAGGAGGTCAAGAGTTGATTGTGGGATACAAACAGGCCCTTTCACAGAGGCCCCTCCGGTCTCTACCAGAGTCATCATCGAAAGACAGAGCCCCTTGCAATAAAATCTGGATTACCATCTTTCTTTCTTTTTCTTTCTTTCTTTTTCTTTCTTTCCTTTCTTTTTTTCTACTTTCCTTTTTTTCTTTCTTTCCTTTCTTTCTTTCTACTTTCCTTTCTTTCTTTCTTTCTTTCTTTTCTTTCTTTCCTTTCTACTTTCCTTATTTTCTTTCCTTTCTTTCTTTCCTTCCTTTTTCTTTCTACTTTCCTTTTTCTCTTTTCTTTTTCTTTCTTTCTTTGTTCTTTCTTTTTCCTTTCCTGCCTTCCTTTTTCTTTCTTTCTTTTTCTTTCTTTCTTTCTTTCTTTTTCTTTCTTTCTTTTCTTTCTTTCCTTTCTTTCTTTCTTTCTTTTTCTTTCTTTCCTTTCTTTTTTTCTACTTTCCTTTTTTTCTTTCTTTCCTTTCTTTCTTTCTACTTTCCTTTCTTTCTTTCTTTCTTTCTTTCTTTTCTTTCTTTCCTTTCTACTTTCCTTATTTTCTTTCCTTTCTTTCTTTCCTTCCTTTTTCTTTCTACTTTCCTTTTTCTCTTTTCTTTCTTTCTTTCTTTCTTTGTTCTTTCTTTTTCCTTTCCTGCCTTCCTTTTTCTTTCTTTCTTTTTCTTTCTTTCTTTTTCTTTCTTTCTTTCCTTCCTTCCTTTTTCTTTCTTTCCTTCATTTTTCTTTCTACTTTCCTTTCTTTCTTTCTCTTTCTTTCTTTCTTTCTTTCCTTTCTTTCTTTCTCTTGTTTTCCTTCCTTCCTTTTTCTTTCTTTCCTTCCTTTTTCTTTCTACTTTCCTTTCTTTCTTTCTTTCTTTCTTTCTTTCTTTCTTTCTCTTTCTTTCTTTCTTTCTTTTCCTTCCTTCCTTTTTCTCTTTCTTTCTTTCTTTTTTTTTTACAAGCCTGTAATCCCTGAATTCAGGTAGAGTTGGAGCCACTGAACAGAGCTGAGCGTCTCCTGGCTGGATGCCCTTCCTGATGCTCGCAGATGTTTGCAGCAGATTTTTTTTTTTCCTTTGGACCCCGAGAGAGAAACCTCTGTCACTGTCTGGGATTGAACTTTCAATCTTCCGAGTGGGAGGCGAGCATCTTCACCTCTAGCACCTTGGCCTGGACGACTGAATCTTCACTTGACATATTTCACCAGATGTACTTATCATTGACCCCGCGGGCATAGCCACACACACACACACACCCAAAGAGCTCGGTTCAAATCTTGTGCCAGTTCCTTGCATGCCTACTTGGGAGACAGAATGACTTCTATCTCAGCTTGCATTTTTGCAAAAAATAAAAATAAATAAAAAAATTACTGCTCCTTCCACATCCTGAATCCAAGACACCCTGCCTCGTTGTTTAGTTTAGCCCATACCTGTATTATGAGGAGGCACATTGCAACAGCCCCAGGGATGTGCTTGTTATCTTCAAACCACGTCATGACCTTCTCGTAGCATCCCTGCAGAAGGAAAGGATTCTTAAAACATTGTTTGATAGCAAAAGCATTCTTGAGCAGAAGGTGGGAAAAAAAATATGGAAGGTTTGACTCCTGCTCATTGTCTTCTCTCTCTGGGTTCCTATTGTAAGCAAGACCCCTTGGCAGGAATTAAGAAACTTCAAATGATATTGGACAAGGATTCATCAAGGAGGTGAATTCTGCTCACCATGCACAGATTGCTCAGCACTCTAGTTCAACTTTTTTTTTCTTTTTACAGATCACATGATTTTGCCTCTCCTGCAACATAATGTGTAAAGGCGAGGTTATTTTCATTCGGAACGTGTCTCCAGCACGCACAATAATAATAATAATAAATCTATCTAAATTTATTTTGCGTGAATCTTATCGCTATGTGTTTCATCCCTGGAAGGAAGATTTCCAGAGAAGTTTACTGTCGTAAGCTCAGACTGGGAAGCTGAAAATATCTCCCAGAAGGCAGTCCCATCTGTAGCGCTGCTGAAGCAACCTGCACAAAGAATCCTCCAGAAAGACACCAGATTGACTTGAAGGTGACTTTACTTTTTTTATCTACTACACAGTGCTTAAATCCTCTCTGGTGGAACGTGAGAGAGCTGCACAACTTCCCTCAGTGATCTGTAATCTAAGCATCAACCAGACACAAGTATTTTTAGCACCAGATCGATGCTTGGACAAATGGCTGAGTGAACAACAGTTATTATCTATTAGCAGGTTTACGCCCCAATCCTATCCTGATTTACTTAAGTGCAATTCCCGCTGAATTCTACAGAACTTAAGGATTCGTGATGGATACTATTAAAGAACGTCCTTGACTTATAACCGTTGGTTTAGTGACCATTCAAAGAGACAACAGCACTGAAAAAGGTCACTTACTACCATTTTTTTCAACCTTACGACCGTTGCAGTATCCCCGGGGTCACGTGTTCAACATTGTCAACTGACTCATATTTACGACGGTTGCAGCGTCCTGGGGTCATGTGACCCCCTTTTGCAACTTTTTGACAAGCAGGGGAAGCCAGATTCACAACTGTGTTATTAATTTAACAATTTGCCGGTCATGTGTGATCCCTTTCGATGACCTTCCGGCTAGCAAAGTCAACGGGGGAAGCTAGAGTGCCTTCACAACTGTCTTCAACGGCAGTGATTCGCTTAAACAACGGTGGCAGGAACAGCTATAAAATGGGGCAAGGCTCGCTTAAGAACTGCCTTACTTAGCCGTGGTCCTAAATGCTCCTAGTCAACAAAGCAGCTACGTTGGGAAGAATCTACGGCTGAGGAAGCGTGAAGGCAACGTTCAGAGAAGGGCTTACCGTTTTCCACACCAGGCTGGTGTTGTTGGAATTCCGTCCACAATCTTGGGAATTCTCCATGCAGCACCTGTCAGGGACAACGTTGTCGCCCAACACGGGGTACCAATCTCTGTAATCAGTTACCCCACAGCAGCGCATCTATGGGGGGGTGGGAAGAGGCGGAGAATGAGGACTCCTGTTCCTAAGGAAGTCGCTTAAAGCTCACAACGTTATTAGAGAAACGAGTATATATTTCAAAAACAGCCGTGTTAGGGGTGTAAAATAAAGGCAAGAGACCAAGCACCTTACTATAGGTCGGGGGGGGGGGGGTGTTAAACTCAATTCCATTGAGGGCCGCATCAGCATTGCAGTTGACCTCCGGGGGGGGGCCTGAATGGGTATGGCCAGGGTGGGTGTGGCCTGAGTGGGCGTGGATGGAGTGGGTGTGGCCTACTGGGTGGGCGTGGCCAGCTCTACATCATTCGCATCAAGGGGGCCTGTGGGGGCCTGGGCAGGAGTGGGACAGATCTGAGGTCTCTGGCAGAAGGGGGTGGGATCGGGGCAAGCGCCAAGGCACGGTCCACTGGAGGAGCCTCACTGCCTGTTGAAACCCCTCCGCCAGAGCCCATGAAGCCGGATATATGAAGTAGGCAAGGGCCATGTGCTGGCCACTTCCAGGTGATGGTGCATTTCTTCATTCCTCACAAAGGGTGACCCCTCCCCAGCATGCACCCAGGGGGTGGGCCAACGCGGCAGGGGCTGGTTCCTCACTGTTTCCGGACGGCCTTGTGAAGCTAAGACTGAATGCGTTTCAGCATAGAGGGCCACCACAAAATTGTACATTGGCTCCCGGCCGACCTGGGCCAGGGCCATGGCAGCGGGGGCCGTTCCCTCGCTGTTTCCAGGATGGCTTCGTGGGCCACATGAAACCACTTCGCGGGCCGCATCCGGCCCCCGGGCCTTGTGTTGGACATGTCTGCTCTATCGGAACCATGACAGCAGCCTTTTCAGCGATGAACAATGTTGCAGGAGGTTACAAGCAGCGCAGACTTACAGAGGACATATGTAGTACATAGATGAGTGTTTATTAAGTTCAGAAGGAAAGAAAATGCGGATTGCTAGAGCGAGCAAATGCCAGCAGATGGCAGCCACAGAACAGCAAAGACTTATCGGCTCTCCTGCAGTGGTTTTCTAGTTTCTGACTCAGATCTGGTAGCCCTTGGTTTGCAAAGACGTAAGTAAGCGCTTAGGTCTTACCTCTGCTTGAATGATATTCCACGCATTCTTCAGCCCGACGTTATTTTCTGTGTTATACAGCTTGAGGCCCTCCTTCAAGTCCTGCTTTGCGCTTTCGCTCACCTATTTCACATAATGAACTGTTTTAATTGTTACTTCCCGCAGGTATGAATTTTCACGTGACTTGGGTTGGGGCACAGCGTAAAGATACGAGACAAACGGAACAGAATCATCACTAACGGGGTGGAGAATTCCCGGCTTCAAACTGGCTTTTGGAGAAAAATTCCTCAGTACACAAAGGGGTCTCTGCAGAGTAGCATCCAAAAAGTCAAAATTACAGCTGCTACAATGTGATTGGAGCTGCCCCCTTTCGAAATAACTTGACCCCCCTCTTCTTTGTGGCAGCCCCTCAAATACTGGAATACTGCTGTCATATCTCCCCTATTTCTTATTTTCATGGCTAGTCTAAAGAAAAGAAGAAATAGGGGTGACATTAGCAGTATCCCAGCATTTGAGAGGCTGCCACAAAGAGGGGTCAAACTATTCTTCAGAGCACCAGAGGGCAGGACAAGAAGCAATGGTTGGAAACTGACCCAAAAGAGAAGCAACCTGGAATTAAGGAGAAACTTCCTGACAGAGAGGACAATTAACCAGTGGAACAGCTCTGCCACCAGAAATCGTGGGCGCTCCATCACTGGAGTTTTTTAAGAAGAGACTGGACAGTTACTTGTCTGAGATGGTCTAGGTTCTCCTGCTTGAGCAGGGGGCTGGACTAGAAGACTTCCGAGGTCCCTTCCAGCTCTATTCTATTCTAAATGTGCATTGCAGCCCCGTGGAGAGTAGCCCACGCACGAAGAAACACACAAGAGCCTCCTAATCCAGGAAGGAGCGCAACGCAAGACAGATCTGTGCAAAAGATTTTCCTGGCTACATCTGTTTGGAAGGAGCTAAGGGTGCAGGAAGACACACAAACACACCCCCAAATTGTGCCCCTGTTTGGTCTGGGGCAAGGGTAGGCCACCTTGGCTCTTTTATGCCTGGTGGACTTCAACTCCCAGAATTCCTGAGCCAGCTTGTTGACGTCCACGAGTCATAAAAGAGCCAAGGTTGCCTACCCCTGGTCTGGGGGAGGCACAACTCACTCAGAACTAGGGAAGGGACCTCCCTGAATCCAGGGGTCATGCAGCCACTCAGCTTTGTGAGGCTGCTCGGGTCTGCCCCCCCCTTTTCCCAGGCCTCCCCCTGTGGGGAAAATCCTTGGCGCATCAGTCAGTAAGCCACAGTTTGATTGATGTGTCTGAGCAACCAGCAGCCTACTCATGATACCTGATCCCCTGCTGATAGATGACCTCCCCAGAGGCCTCATGTAGGAGTGGAGAGAGCACTGACTCTTCAAGGACCCCCACAAATCAGGGGGTTTCATTTGACCTCTCTCCTTCTGAAGCAGTGTTTCTCAACCTTGACCATTTTAAGGCATGTGGACTTCAACTCCCAGTATTCCACAGCCAGCATTGCTGGCTGTGGAATTCTGGGAGTTGAAGTCCACATGCCTTAAAATGGTCAAGGTTGAGAAACACTGTAATCTGAAGGGAAGCAGGCCTGGAGAAGAGTCCCTGCAACTCTGCATCCCACACCCAGCTCCCTTACTTGTTCCAGAATGATACTCCAGCGAGAGAACAAGGACACGGAGAACAAGGACACGCAGGACGGCTAAATATCATCAATAAATGTAATTAATGTCAATCATGCCCCCACCTCAAACCCCGATTGAAAAGAGCCCAGATAACCCTGATAATGACAAATATTTAAACGTTATTTATATTAGCATTAGCATTAATCATGACTGCCATTAATGATACTATTACTAATATTAAGCTCTAAAACAGTGTTTCTCAACCTTGACAATTTTAAGGCATGTGGACTTCAACTCCCAGAATTCCACAGCCAGCATTGCTCTAAAACCAACGGTATAAAAAACCAACCACTGCTCTAAAACCAACGGTATAAAAGCATCATCCCACACAAAGGTGTCTTTTCGAGCTATTTTCTTTCCCCCCTTCATAAACAGATGTTTCTTTTGGGAGTGAGTTGATTCAGCTGTAAATACACCTCATAAGTGTTGAGTTGGGAACCTGGGATGCAAACTCATATTTCTAAAGACTTTTCCTTCTATTGGTATATAATTTGAATCCAAAGAATTACGGTTTGGCAAAGGCCAACAGCTGTTCCTCTGACAGGTCATGCAGAGCACCATAAATAAAACTGTTAATTTCGTTATTTCTTCCTTGACCTAGATCTGGTGTCTTTCTTCATTCGACTGAATGTACCTTTTCTCTAAAATCTGACTTGATGCTCACTGTCTTTTTGAGGGAAGATGCATGCATGTATTTGGTTTTTTTTCCCTCCCAAGGAATTATGCTACAGAAAAGAAGCTTTGGTTCTGAGGATGAGCGAACCAGCCTAGTGGCCTGTCTGTCTGTCTCTCTGCCTGTGTCTGTGTGTGTTTGTGTCTGTGTGTGGCTATATAAATACATACCTTGTCCATATAAACAAAGAACAAAATCAGCACTATCAGCTCAGCCAGGAGAATGATCAGCAAAACGACAAAAAACTGAAAGAAAAGAAGAACAGGAACAGAGCGGAGTGTCAGAGTAATCGGAGAACGGAAAGGATTTGGAACATCTCACCGTATAGGACAGTGGTGGTGAACCTATGGCACGCGCGCCAGAGGTGGCACTCAGAGCACTCTCTGTGGGCACGTGTGCCGCCGCTGCTACCAGCAGCTTGCGCAGGTCCAAAGGCCACCCCCAAGCAAGGAAAGCCGGATCCCCATTGGCACTATGGCCCCCCAGTCCCAGCTAGGATTGCGTGCCTCCCGCCATCTATGCTGGGTTTCCTGCCCATCGCCCCACCCCTGGATCTCCCCCAAATCTGCCCGGCCCCCACCGGCGTCCCCTCCATGAGCAACATCCAGGTGGCCATGCCCACCGCAGCCACGCCCACCCAGTCTGCCGTGACCACCGCAGCCATGCCCATCCAGTGGGCTGTGCCCACCCAGTGGGCCACGCCCCAAGCACACCCCTGGGGGCAACACAATGTTGATGCGGCCTGGCACTTTGCGATAAATAAGAGGGTTTGGGGGTTGTGATTTGGGCACTCGGTCTCTAAAAGGTCCGCCATCACTGGTGTAGGAAAACGCGAGCGGGATAGTTGCATTAACCTACTTAGGCGTAATTAAAACAACAAGGGAAATAAGCTCTGATTGAATCCCCCCAAGAGAGACAGTGCCCCCACGGCAGCAGGACCGTGATTGGTTGTGTCTTCTTGAAGTAATGGCTCCTGCTTAAATCACAGCTGGGGGTTATGAGTTTGGGGGGGGGGGTAGAAGGAAAGCTTTGCCCAGCTTCAACTGATGGGTCAGTTCTGATCCCACCCAGAACTGATTCCGCCTCAGTGATGGCAAATCAACTCTTGATCGGTTGGATGGCTGTATTGCGCTCGACGGGCACGACCCTTGAAGGCAACTGGGGAGCCCCAGATGGTCGAGAAGATGGCCCTTGACTTACAACACTGCGTTGAGTCACCGTTCAAAGTTACAACGGCACTGGAAAAAGTGAGTCGTGATCGTTTTTCACGCTTATGCAGCAGCCCCAGGGCCACGTGTTCAAAATTCAGCCTCTGGGCAACCGACCCTTATTTACGACGGCTTTAGTGTCCCCGGGGAGTCACGTGATCTCCTTTTGCGACCTTCCATCAAGCAAAGTCCAGGGGGAAGCCAGATTCACTTAACAACTGAGTTACTAACTTAACAACTACAGCGAATCTGTCAACGCTGCTAACATCGGATGTTTTTGCATGGTCAGCAGATGTTGGAGGCTTTGAGGAGGAAAATAAAAAGGCATTTTTTTTCCCGGGGCGTGAAAGAGGAGACTCGTCCACAAACCGACTTACACTTAAAAGCAGGCACTTGTTCTCCTTGATGGCACCCAGGCAGCCCAGGAAGGCCGTTACCATGACAACGGTACCAATGGCGATGACCAGGTTGGCAGCCGACAGCAACGGGAAACTGGGAGAAAACGTGGCAAAGTTTCCTTGGGAGACGGAGAGCCATATTCCCACGCCCAGGAGCCCACAGCCGCACAACTGCACAAAGAGAGAGAGAGAGAAAAAAAAGAGGAAGAAGGGATGAGGGGCAGGAAAACCATGGGCCTTTGCCATTTGCCACGCAGACTGGCCCTGGAGCGGGTGAGAGGAGGGGAGTGCCACTGTGCCCTTGACTACTCGCCACGGTGGGAGGGGAGGGCTCCCGACTATTTCCTAACAACAAGGACAATTAATCAGTGGAACAGCTTTGCCTTCAGAATTTGTGGGTGCTCCATCACTGGAGGCTTTTAAGAAGAGACTGGACAGTCACTTGCCTGGAATGGTATAAGTGGAATTTTCCTCCAGTGGGATTTTCCCATGTATTTGATCAGGAAAGATAGATAGGGCAGCCTAGAAAGGTCAGTGCCCTCCTAACCATACCCAAGCACTCCGAGTTTGTTGGCGATGTCCATTTTGCTCTATGAGTTCATGGTGACCTAACCCTAACCCTAAGTGGAATTTTCCTCCAATGGGATTTTCCCATGTATTTGACCAGGAAACATAGAGAGGGCAGCCTAGAAAAGTCAGTGCCCTCCTAACCATACCCAAGTACTCCGAGTTTGTTGGCGAAGTCCATTTTGCCCTATGAGTCCGTGGCGACCTAACCCTAACCCTAAATGGAATTTTCCTCCAATGGGATTTTCCCATGTATTTTACCAGGAAACATAGATAGGGCAGCCTAGAACGCTCAGTGCCTTCCTAACCATACCCAAGCACTCCAAATTCGTTGGTGATGTCCATTTTGCTCTAGGAGTTCATGGTGACCTAACCCTAAGTGGAATTTTCCTCCAGTGGGATTTTCCCATGCATTTTACCAGGAAACATAGAGAGGGCAGCCTAGAAAAGTCAGTGCCCTCCTAACCATACCCAAGCACTCCGAGTTTGTTGGCGATGTCCATTTTGCCCTATGAGTTCATGGCAACCTAACCCTAACCCTAAGTGGAATTTTCCTCCAATGGGATTTTCCCATGTCTTTTACCAGGAAATATAGATAGGGCAGCCTAGAAAAGTCAGTGCCCCCCTAACCATACCCAAGCACTCCGAGTTCATTGGCGATGTCCATTTTGCTCTATGAGTTCGGGGTGACCTAACCCTAACCCTAAGTGGAATTTTCCTCCAATGGCATTTTCCCATGTCTTTTACCAGGAAATATAGATAGGGCAGCCTAGAAAAGTCAGTGCCCCCCTAACCATACCCAAGCACTCCGAGTTCATTGGCGATGTCCATTTTGCTCTATGAGTTCGGGGTGACCTAACCCTAACCCTAAGTGGAATTTTCCTCCAATGGCATTTTCCCATGTCTTTTACCAGGAAATATAGATAGGGCAGCCTAGAAAAGTCAGTGCCCCCCTAACCATACCCAAGCACTCCGAGTTCATTGGCGATGTCCATTTTGCTCTACGAGTTCATGGTGACCTAACCCTAACCCTAAGTGGAATTTTCCTCCAATGGGATTTTCCCATGTATTTTACCAGGAAACATAGATAGGACAGCATAGAAAAGTCAGTGCCCTCCTAACCATACCCAAGCACTCCGGGTTTGTTGGCGATGTCCATTTTGCTCTACGAGTTCATGGTGACCTAACCCTAACCCTAAGTGGAATTTTCCTCCAATGGGATTTTCCCATGTATTTTACCAGGAAACATAGAGAGGGCAGCCTAGAAAGGTCAGTGCCCTTCTAACCATACTCAAGCACTCCGAGTTCATTGGCGATGTCCATTTTGCTCTACGAGTTCATGGTGACCTAACCCTATAGGATCTCCTGCTTGAGCCCAGGGTTGGACTAGAAGACGTCCAAGGTCCCTTCCAACTATTATTCTGTTAAGGCTAAAGTATATGAATTACAATCGGTGGAGTTGGGAATGTCTAGTTTAACAAAGAGAAGGACGAGGACTCATTGCTCTTTGGGAGATTTTGGCAGCCCAGATCTGGCTGCGGTAAGCAACTGTGTCTCCCCTTGAATACACTGAAGCCCTAAAAGACCTTAGTTAATGTTTGGGGCTGGGGGTAAAGAAACAGTCCTGGGCCAGGGGGGCTTTGAAAGGGGGCAGGATCATTGACTTCCAGAGACAGGAATTTTTCCCAAATGCCTTCTTCTTTAAATAAACTCCATGTGCGTCTTATTAATTAATTCACTTTTATTCTAATGCATGGTCCTAAACAGATGGCTGGTTATCTAAAAATATGATATTCCTCATCGTATTTTTTTTTAAAAAAAAAAAACCCAAATGTCGCTGTTGGCCGTTTACTATTTTGTAAGACGCCCTGTTACTAATTTTTCATAGTACTCATTTACATCTGCCCACCGTTGGACGAGTTCGTGGAACAGTGGACGAGAAGTACGGTGACTACTATCCAAGTTAACCACGGCCCAAAACGGACGGGTTTTGGATACTTTCACCTGCAACTTCTAAAAGATTCTGGGACCTTCCGTCCTTCCGAAGTCAGTAAAGCGAGGAGCCAGATTGTTTGGAGACAATATGCTGACGTTGTAAACCACCCAGAGGGTGCTGTCAAGAAGCGTTTCTCAACATTAGCAAGGTTATGATGGGTGGATTTCTACTCCCAGAATTCCTCAGCCAGCAGAGCTGGCTGAGGAATTCTGGGAGTTAAAGTTCACCCATCTTAAACTTGCCAAGGTAGAGAAACACTGAGGTAAAGCATTAAAGAGGGGTATATAAATCTATTGCTGTTGTTAAGTACTAGGTCCTCCATCACCACCATCCCGCAAACCCCACTCCTTACGAGCACTGATAATGTTACCTACTTGGGTCATGAAATGTCTGCAAGAAAATAGCAGGCTCAGAGAGCACCAAGGACCCCCACAATGCCACCCTCCTTCTCCTCCTTCTCCTCTTCTTCCTCCTCCTCCTCCTCCTCTCCTCCCCCTCCCCCTCCTCCTCTTCCTTCTCCTTCCTCCTCCTCCTCCATCATTCCACAAACCCTACTCCCTTCTAGATCTGATGATGTTACCTAACTTGGGCAATGAAACATCTGCAAGAAAACAACCAAAGACCCCACAGAGAACACCAAAGACCCCACAGTCCCTTCTCCTCCTCCTCCTCTCCATAAAACCCACTCCCTTCTAGCACTGATGATGTTACCTAGTTGGGTCATGAAACGTCTGCAAGAAAACCACCCAGCTCAGAGAGCACCAAGGACCCCACAGTTCTCCCCCCTCTTCCTCCTCCTCCTCCTCCTCCTCTCTGCAAACCCCATTCTTTCTAGTACTGATGATGTTCCATAGTTGGGTCATGAAACGTCTGCAAGAAAACCACCCAGCTCAGAGAGCACCAAGGACCCCCACAGTCCTCCTGCTCCCTCCCTCTCCTCTATCTCCTCCCCTCCCCCCTCCTCCCCCTCCTCCTCTGCCAGTTTTCAAACTTTAAAACAGGCCTTTCCAAGCTGCTGCCTCCCAGTACAAACACACCAGATTGCCAATGCCCAGAATGTTTAACCAAAATGTCTTTAAACCCCTGGAAGCTGGCAAGTGTGAAAAGCAGCATTAAATATGTTTTAATGCAGAGACATCACCCTGCCAACAAAAGTGTGTATAGTGAAGGCCATGGTTTCCCCAGTTGCAATGTATGGCTGTGAAAGTTGGACCATAAGAAAGGCTGAGCGCAAAAGAATGGAGGCCTTTGAACTCTGGGGCTGGAGAAGACTCCTGTGAGTCTCCTGGACTGCAAGGCGTTCAAACCGGTCAGTCCTAGAAGAGATCAACCCCGACTGCTCTTTAGAAGGCCAGATCCTGAAGCTGAAACTCAAGTCCTTTGGCCACCTAATGAGAAGGAAGGACTCCCTGCAGAAGAGCCTGATGCTGGGAAAGATGGAGGGCAAGAGAAGAAGGGGATGACAGAGAAGGAGGTGGCTGGATGGAGTCACTGAAGCAGGAGGCGTGAGCTTCAATGGACTCCAGAAGATGGTAGAGGACAGGAAGGCCTGGAGGAACGTTGTCCATGGGATCGCGATGGGTCAGACATGACTTCGCAATTAACAACAACAACAATGTGATAGAGGCTTTTCCCAAACTGGGAAGTATTAAGACCGGCGCAGCAAATACGGGGGAAGAGAGAAAAAACAACACCATTTGGTCTCTTGCTCCACTGAATAAGCTCCTTCACCAAACCTTCACCGGATTGCGACTGCTGTTCTAAACCAAAAGCATTTTCTGTGCTTCTGCATGCCTAGAAAAACGAACGAACTGAATTCTCTTCCTGCTACCACATTTAAAATTAGAAACTTGCCAAGTGGGATTTGAAACTCTTGGCAGATGAGCCAAATATTTTTGGACCCGCATTGTATGCCAGAGACAGCTGACTTTTATCGCTAGGACATTATGAATGCTAACCCCGGGCTAAATAAATGCAGAGCAAAGATAAGCAGGATCCTGGGGCCGGGGAGGATGGTGGGAAAAAGGAGCTGAAGGTGGGTTAGAACATGAGCTATTGGTCCTTGGGGGCTGATGGGTCAGCCATCTCTGTCAGGGTTGGCCAATACCTCCCAAAGGCTGACATGCAGTTGGGTGCTGGTGGTGATCAATCCTTCTTACAGAGCAGGGGAGGGCTTCCACTTTATCAAGATCACATGTCGTGTGTTAATACCACTTTACAAGACCTTGGTAAGGCTACACTTGGAATACGGCATCCAGTTTTGGTCACCACGATGTAAAAAAAGATGTTGAGATTCTAGAAAGAGGGCAGAGAAGAGCAACAAAGAGGATCTGGGCACTGGAGGCTAAAACATTTAAGGAACGGCTGCTGGAATTTGGTATGTCTAGTTTAATGAAGAGAAGGATGAGGGGGGACATGATAGCAGTCTTCCAATATCTCAGGGGCTGCCCCAAAGAAGAGGAGTCAAGCTATTCTCCAAAGCACCTGAAAGCAGGACAAGAAGCAACAGATGGAAACCAATCAAGGAGAGAAGCAACGTAGAACTAAGGAGAAACTTCCTGACAGGGAGAACAATTAACCAGTGGAACTACCTGCCTCCAGAAGGGGTGAATGCTCCAAAACTGGACGTTTTTAAAAAGAGACCGGACAGCCATTTGTCTGAAATGGTATAGGGTTTCCTGCCTGAGCAGGGGGTTGGACTAGATGACCTCCAACGTTTATTCTATTCCATTCCATTCCATTATTCTATTCTATTCTATTCTATTCTATTCTTCTATTCTATTCTCCATTCAATTCTACTCCACTCCATTCCATCCCATGTTATTCTGTTCTATTCTATTCTATTCTATTCTATTCTATTCTATTCTATTCTATTCCATTCCATTCTGTAATTCTATTCTGTAATTCTATTCTATTCTGTAATTCTATTCTGTAATTCTTATTCCTATTCCTATTAAGGGGGTGGAGATCTCCCCCCCCTCAAAATGATCATTGCTAGTGGACAATTTTCATCCAGTTTCTAACTCTCACTTTCTCTTGGAAGGCTTTGGTGAAAGTGACTGCCCAGCAGCTTGAAACAACGATTAAACGGATTGGACATGTTTAGCCTTGAGGAAAGAGGAGCGAGGGGATTAAGGTGGCACTCTTTAAAGGCTTAAAACGGAGCCTCGTAGAAGGTCAAGCCCTTTCCGCTGTCATCTCACAGTGGAAGACACGAAACTGTGGATTTCAACGTACAGGAAGGCAGTTTCCAAATGAAGGCGGAAACCAAACGAGGCCCTGAGCTGTTTGACTGTGGAACCAGGAAGACGTGGGGCACAAAGAAGCCCCTCTGTCTTGAAATTTCCACGTTGAGGAGGTAGTCAGATCCACCGGCCCCTTTGGCCTCCATCTAGGGCAGGGTTTCCCAAACTTGACAATTTTAAGGCATGTGGACTTCAACTCCCAGAATTCCACAGCCAGCGTTGCTGGCTGTGGAATTCTGAGAGTTGAAGTCCACATGCCTTAAAATTGTCAAGTTTGGGAAACACTGATCTAGGGTTTTACAATTCCATAATAGCTGCTGAGCTGAGACTTTGAAAGATCCCCTTCATTAAGCAATCCTTCTGGCTTTCTCAAGGTTATCTTCCTTTTTGCTGACCCACCAGGCTGGGGAAGCAGCGGCCGCTGTATCTGAGCGAAAGGCAAGCTAGCCAGCAAGCTGGCCATCAATTCTCTCCACTCCAGCAGAGACAAGTTTGGCTCCATCTTATCCTCTTCTCCTTTTTTCGAAGCGACGGGTTTCTTATGCAATAAGCAGGCAACCGATGAATTTGCCCGGAGAGCAACTCTCCTTTTTCTTTTTTTTTTTTTTAGTCAATTGCCAAATGACATTTTGTTCGAGAGAAAGAGAGGAGCGGGGGGGGGGAGGGGGAAGGAAGCGAAGGGGAAGTCAATCCAATTTACTGGCATAATATGTTAACAGATTAGAACACACTTCCGTTCCTCATTTATTTGGGGAATACCTGGGAGGCTGAATGTGAAGGAGGGATCTCACGAGGGTTTTCGTTTAGGATTTGCCCGCCACCTCGGAAGACAGACGCCTCCTACTGTCCCCAAATTATCCAAAAGGAAAAGATGATAGATAGATAGATAGATAGATAGATAGATAGATAGATAGATAGATAGATAGATGATAGAAGAGAGAGGGGGGGGAGAGAAGATAGATGATAGAAGATAGACGCTAGAAAATAGAAAATAGATGATAGAAGATAGAGAGAAGGTAGTAGTAGTAGTAGTAGTAGTAGTAGTAAAGTCAGAAGGGACCTTGGAGGTCATCTAGTCCAGCCCCCTGCTCAGGCAGGAAACCCTATACCATTTCAGACAAATGGCTGTAGAAGATAGAAGATAGATGATAGAAGAGATATAGTAGATAGATAGATAGATAGATAGATAGATAGATAGATAGATAGGTAGGTAGGTAGGTAGGTAGGTAGGTAGGTAGGTAGGTAGGTAGGTAGGTAGGTAGACAGACAGACAGACAGACAGACAGACAGGAGAGAGAGAGAGATGATAGAAGATAGTAGAAGCTAGAAAATAGATGATAGAAGATAGAGATAGATTTTAGTAGAGAGAGTAGATAGATACGTAGGTAGATAGATAAATGGATAATAGATGATAGTAGATAAATGATAGATGATAGATAGATAGAAGATAGATGATAAATAGATGATAGATGATAGAAGATAAAGAGAGAGAGAGAGAGAGAGAGAGAGAGTCAACTTGTCTTACAACCGTATGTTAGTACGGTCTTACAACCCTAATTAAGTCTGCCATGTCAGTCGTAAGTCACAACAGTCATTAAGACAGGTTACCAGGCAACCCCGATTTTACAACTTTTTTGTGGCACTGCAGTTGTTAAGTGAATGCCAGAGTCATTTTCTTTGGAAAAAGCACCTCTGGGACTTGAGTGATGGAGCACTCACAACCCTGGGAGTTATTCCATTGATTGACTGTTCTCACCATCAGGAAATTTCTGCTTTCCTTCTAGGTTGAATCGCTCTTTGACGAGCTTCCACCCCATTGCTTCTTGTCCTGCCCTCTGGCGCTTTGGAGGATAAGCGGATCCCCTTCTTCACTGCAACAGCTGCTCAAGTACAGGAAGACAGCCACCACGTCCTGTCCCCCCCCCCAATCCTTCTCTTCGATAGGATAGCCCAGGGGTCTTCAAACTTGGCCCTTTTAGGACTTGCGGACTTCAACTCCCAGAATTCCTCAGTCGGCCATTTTGATGAAACTGCGGGCTTGGATCCAGATCAGGAGTCTTCAAACTTGGCCCTTTTAGGACTGGTGGACTTCAACTCCCAGAATTCCTCAGTCGGCCATTTTGATGAAACTGCGGGCTTGGATCCACACCAGGGGTCTTCAAACTTGACCCTTTTAGGACTTGCGGACTTCAACTCCCAGAATTCCTCAGCCAGCGGACACGCTGGCTGAGGAATTCTGGGAGTTGAAGTCCACAAGTCTTAAAAGGGCCAAGTTTGAAGACCCCTGGGCTAGACATACCTACTTCCCTCAACCGTTCATCATATGATTTAGCCTCCAGACCCCTTATCAATCATGGTTGCTCTTCTCTGCACTCTTTCTAGGATCTCAGCATCTTAGATAAAATGAATATCCTATTGGGAGCACAGAAGTAATCCATTCAACATTGTCATTTGGGCAATAAGCGTTTTGCCATAGACTCAGCTAGGATGTAAGGTCAAATGGTGGTTTGAAGCTATTCGAGAGATTTCATAGAGTACTAACAAGACCACCTCTTTGGCGCTTCATGCAACATTGGCTAATGTGGGTCCGAGAGATCACGTGATTACAGAACACATTAACAAGGCGGGCTGCACCAAAACACATCAAACCGCACGAATAAATGCTTAACGCATCGTAACTAGCATCGCAGGAATGGCCAAATGACTGTCAAAAGGCAGCTTTCCTTGAAAGGTAAAAGATGTGTTTTAGGTTTCCTTTTTCCAGCCTTGAATCCAGCTGTGATGCGGTCTGTACCTCTTGCCAACGTTTTAAGATACCAAAGGACAGACACACACAAGCCTACCAATAATAATAATAATAATAATAATAATAATAATAATAATAATAATAATAATGGACAAATTTTAAATGGATAAACATGTACTAGGATAATGTTTGCTCCTCTCCTAATCTCTAGTTTAGCCTGCTGGAATTTCAAACCTAATTCTTTCCCAAGATTCATCCATAGACAAAAATCCAAAATCTCACACTTGTGCTCTGCTCATTAAGTTGCGAGGGGTCTTTAAGAGGAGGGACAGTGGCAGGAATTGGGTTTGTCTAGTCTTAGTGAAAGGAAGAAGCAGGGTGAGATGACAGCAGGGTTCAAATATCTGAAGGGTTGCCACATAGAAGAGGGACAAAGCTGGATTAGAAGACCTCCAAAATCCCTTCCAGCTTCTATTCTATTCTATTCTATTCTATTCTATTCTATTCTATTCTATTCTACTATTCCATTCCATTCCATATTTTCTATTCTATTCTATTCTATTCTATTCTATTCTATTCTATTGTATATGTCTATTCTATTCTATATTTCTATTCCATTCCATATTTTCTATGCTATTCTATTTTATTCTATGTTTATTCTATTCTATATGTCCATTCCATTCCATATTTTCTATTCTATTCTAATTCTATTCTATTCTGATGTTCTGTTCTGTTCTATTCTATTCTCTACTCTACTCTATATACTCTTACATTTCTATTCTATTCTATTCTATTCTATTCTATTCTATTCTATTCTATTCTATTCCTATTTCCATTCCATTCCATTCCATTCCATTCCATTCTTCTGTTCTGTTCTGTTTCGTTCCGTTCCGTTCTATTCTATTCTCCAAAGCACCTGAAGGTAGGACAAGGTTGGAAACTAACCAAGGAGAGAAGCAACCTGGAACTAAGGAGAAACTTCCTAACAGGGAGGACAATTAACCAGTGGAACCACCTGCCTCCAGAAGCGATGAATGCTCCAACACTGGAAGTTTTTAAGAAGAGATTGGACAGACACCATTTGTCTGAAATGGTATAGGGTCTCCTGCCTGAGCAGGGGGTTGGACTAGATGACCTCCAAGGTCCCTTCCAACTCCGTTATTCTGTTATTTCAAGACAGGTTTAGGCGGATCTGTTATCAACCAGAGAGAGGTATTTCTCACCAAAGGTGAGGAAATATCCCAGGCAGCTTAAAACTTCATTCTACCTTGCCTTTGTGGATATAAAGGGCCACATTCATTTGACTGCCAGTCAAGTCTGAATACCATTCAAATCAGGCACTCACCTTCTTCAAACAGCCAGGAAAAACTCCCAAATTTGCTGAGGCAGTGGTGACCCCTCGGATCCCTCTTACACAGTGGTTCTCCACCTGTGGGTCGGGACCCCATTTGGGGTCGAACGACCATTTCACGGGGGTCGCCAAACAACGCAGTCCGCCATTTTTTCCCCCTTTTCCTTAGCTGTGCTACTCCCTTTTATTCTATTGGCTTTTGAAAGCCAATAGAATAGACTCTCTTGAATAGAGTCTAATTCTATTGGCTTTCAAAAGCCAATAGGAATTGTCCAGGCTGTCTCTGCCCTGCTGAGCCCGCCAAAAGTCCCATTCTGCAAACGGTGCTGCACCAGTTGAGTAGTCCTCGACTTACTACCGGTTGAGTAGTCCTCGACTTACGACCGGTTGGGGGTCGCGGCATTAAAAAGGTTGAGAACCACTGCTCTATAATTTCTCTGGAAAGCCTTCAGAGATCTTAAATCAAATTACCGTTCGCCATTTTCTGCTACTGTCCGAAGGTAAACCTCACATTCCTTGGGTTTTTTAAGCAAAGCACGGATATCTAAACCGAGTATTTATGGAAACAGGGCTCACCAACGAAGGTATGTCAGGCACCCACCTACGGTATTTCATGCCACAGCAGTAAAAGAGCCCCAGGTCAATCGGTTAGTCAGCAGCTGCTGGCTCCGTCTTTTCCGTGCACAAGAGGGAAATTGTGTACCAACCGCTCTGACGTTCTGGTGGCAAAATATCTTTTCCCCGGCCCCCCCCCATATATGTTTTTATTAGTTTTTATAGTCACCAATGCTTAATATTCTATCTGCAACAGATTGTCTGGGTTCCAACATTTAACTTACGAATCCGTGTTAAACTCCTTTCTCTCTGCCGCGTTTTTTCTAGCCATTGAGAAAAGATATCCCACCTTCCTAAAGTATACTAAATCTTCTTTCACTTTCAGCATCCATCTATCCATTTCTGCGCAATCCAATAAATGTTTTAATGAACTCTTCCTCCGTGGTTAAATCTTTGTTTTTCCACTGTTGAGCGAACGCAATTCTCACCGCAGTTAATACGTGTAATATTATATATATATGTGTATGTGTGTTTTCTGAGGTTTTTGCAGGTGTTTGTATGTAGGTCTTTGGTTATTCGGGTTTTCTCCCACGTAAAATTGGAAGTGTCTTGGCGACGTTTCGACGAAGTCCCATTCGTTATTTTCAGGCTGGTATTTTCGGCTTCTTGCTTTGCTCCTAGAAGCACGAAGCCGAAAACACCAGCCTGAAGATGACGAATGGGACTTTGTTGAAACATCGCCAAGACAGTTCCAATTTGACGCAGGAGAAAACCCGACTAACCAAAGACCTACATACATACATACATACATACATACATACATACATACACACACACACACACACACACACATATATATCTATATCTATCTCTATATCTATATCTATATCTATCTATCTATCTATCTATCTATCTATCTATCTATAGGTCTTTGGTTATTCGGGTTTTCTCCCGCATAAAATTGGAAGTGTCTTGGCGACGTTTCGACGAAGTCCCATTGGTCATCTTCAGGCTGGTGTTTTCAGCTTCGTGCTTCTAGGAGCACGAAGCTGAAATCATCAGCCTGAAGATGACGAATGGGACTTCGTCGAAACGTCGCCAAGACACTTCCAATTTTACGCAGGAGAAAACCCGAATAACCAAAGACCTACATACAAACACCCGCGAAAACCTCAGAAAAATATATATGTACACACGTTGCCTATATGACTCAAGAACTAAAGGGAGGGGGGAAGTGGGTGGTTGTGTGGATGTAAGTAAGAGCTATAAGAAAGAATCACTGAAGGCTGTAAGTGAAGCAAGGATTAGTTGGCTTGGACCTGTTACAAGGTCCATGCGTAGAGTTTAGGTGTGGCTATGCTTATAAGCAGGTTTCCTCACTAGCTGGCTTGTATCCTGATGATGATGGCAGATGTTAGCCATTGAAAGCTTGATTTTATTTATTAAAACCTTGGTGTTTTATTTCCTGGTGATCGCTTCCCTTTTTTACTGAAAAGTATGTACCCAGGAATCGCTATTCTTCAATTTTTAATGTAATTTTTAATATATATTAAATATACATACACATACATACACACGCTCTTTGTCATAGTTTCCTACAATGACGCCTAACGAAAATAATTCTGGCTTAAAATCTGTGTGGTTTTTTTAGCCATTTTCTCTAATCGTGGGTGTATTCTTGACCGGTGGCAAAATATCTTTATGGGGAGCTCGAGATGGTACAGTCTAAAAGCAGGTCTTGCTTGGAAATTGGGTCACCAAGGTCAGTTGGGGGCTGCCTGTGGCTGTTCGTGCTTGGCTCCGGATTAAAGTGGAATTCCTTCCCAAGCATGCCGAGTGCCAGCGCTCCTGAATGATGGGGGGGGGGGAGGAGGAGGCTGATTCACAGACACAAAGACCTTCTCGGTTATTACCTGCAGCGCCTTAAAGAAGGGGGTGGGACAACTTGCCACGGCTAACTCTGCCACAGTCAACTTGCCGCGGCACAACTCACAGCGGAACAATTGAACAATTCTATTTCATTATTTAAAATCCATTTTAAAATAGATGGTTTTCATTTTTGTCAATCACGTTTCATTGTCAAGGTAATATTTCACAGCTAACCAGCTTATGTGATGTAAGAGGTAACGATACACTGATTTTACCGACCTCGCAAGGACAGAAGGCTGAGTCAACCATGAGCTGGTCAAGATCGAACTGCTGGCTGTCGGCAGACCTAGCCTGCAGTGCTGCATTCTAACCACCGGGCCACCAGGGCTTAGATAGCAATAGCAATAGAACTTAAGACTTATAGACCGCTTTCACAGAGCTTTACAGCCCTCTCTAAGCAATTGACAGTCAGCATCTTGCCCCCAACAATCTGGGTCCTCATTTTACCGACCCTGGAAGTATGGAAGGCCGAGTCGACCTTGAGCCCGTCAGGATCAAACTTCAGACATTGGGCAGAGTTAGCTGGCAATACTGCATTCTAACCACTGAGCCACCACGGCTTAGATAGCAATAGTTAGAGCATTTAAACTTATAGATCACTTCACAGGGCTTTACAGTCATCATATTTGCCCCCAACAATCTAGGTCAATGGTTCTCAACCTGTGGATCGGGACCCCATTTGGGGTCGAACAACCATTTCACGGGGGTCGCCAAACAACGCAGTCCACCATTTTTTCCCCCTTTTCCTTAGCTGTGCTACTCCCTTTTATTCTATTGGCTTTTGAAAGCCAAGAGAACAGACTCTCTTGAATAGAGTCTAATTCTATTGGCTTTCAAAAGCCAATAGGAATTGTCCAGGCTGTCTCTGCCCTGCTGAGCCCGCCAAAAGTCCCATTCTGCAAATGGTGCTGCACCAGTTGAGTAGTCCTCGACTTACAACCGGTTGGGGGTCACGGCATTAAAAAGGTTGAGAACCACTGATCTAGGTCTTCATCAAAGGATCAAAGGCTGAGTCAACCTTGAGTCGGTGAGAATCGAACTACTGGCAGCCAGCAGTCAGCAGAAGTAACCTGCACTACTGCACTCTAACCACTGCATCACCACGGCTAATTATCCTTAAAACAACGCCCTAAGAAGTCAAACTCACATTCTGAACATTTTACCCAGTTTGTCACCCAATTCTGGTGGAGCAATCCTAGGATGGACACTTGAGGAACAGTTAAACCAGCTGAAATCTCCCTCCAAGTTCAGAAACAAGAGACAGGAAGCAGAAGTAGGTCCAGGCAGAAGACAAATGCCATGCCAGGAAGGTCCACCAGGGGATAGAAGGTCCACCAGCATTAACGAAGTTAGACCGATCTGGAATGTATTCGTTCAATTTTACCGTTCATTTATTGTATTCGTATCTTGCCTGTCCTTTGGGAACTCTTAAGTAGCTTACAAAGAAGGTGTCCTTCATTTCATCCCTGGAAATATCCTAGGACAGTGATGGCACGGGTGCCAGAGGTGGCACTCAGAGCCCTCTCTGTGGGCACACGAGCCATCACCCCAGTCCTAGGCCTTCAGGTGGGTTTTTAAAAACCTTTTCGCTTTAGGCCTCCGCCGTGTGCAAAAACAAAAAGTTCAGTCAATTTCAACTTCTCGCGGGAAAAAAAAAAGATCTTGCAAAGTTGGAATTGATTGAACTTTTTAGTCCCACCCAGTCTGCTGTTACCACCGCAGCCACGCTCAACCAATTGGCCACACCCACCCGGCACTTGACGATGCATAAGTGGGTTTTGGGTTGTAGTTTGGGCACTCAATCTCTAAAAGGTTTGCCATCACTGTCCTAGGATTTTCATTCCATTAGAAGACCTTGTGGATGTCAACTCCCAGAATTCCTCAGCCAGGCACGCTGGCTGAGGAATTCTGGGAGTTGAAGTCCATGAGTCATAAAAGGGCCGAGTTTGAAGACCCCCATTTTACGCCCTCTCAGATTGGAACTGGTTGAGTTTCCCTATCAGCATTTGATTGAAAATTAGAACAAAAAGTGAAATGGAACAAAAACGATTTGGTTTCATTAGTTTTCAGCATGAAACATATAGTAATTGATACGTAAGTATTCTGAATACAAAACAAGATTGCTGAAGATCTGAATTGGTTCCTTAAGTGTTCTCTTCAAAGAAAATCCGATTGTGGATTGGGAATAGATTTGGGAACAATTTACTTGAAAAATAATGTATCTTGACCTTTAGGATTGGCAAGCAAGCAAATAAATAAGCCCTCTCTGGGTTAGGGCGAGGAAGGGAATAAAATGTAAAATGATCCTTGCACAAAAGGGTGGAGTTTGTATTGGGAGACAGCAACACATATTTCATCTTTCTGACATCACTGTGGTTAGGAAAGGACACCTGCTTCTGGATCTGAGAAAAATATTTTACAATTTGGCTAAAAGTGAGCTGTGTCGTTAACAAGCTGGATCTGCAACAGGTTTGAAAACAAAATATAGCTTAATTAAATGGCTGGAAGGACACGTGAAATAGAGAAGCAAGAGTGTGCAATAAACTGATTTTTAGTTTCAGACACGCCCATTCAGTGTCAAGTTGTTTGTTACTTGCTTAAAACGGGAAGTGATTCTTTCCCAAGCATTATTCTCTCAGAGTTCTTTTTAACAAGATTTATTGAGATGAACGGGGGGGGGGCGTTAAAAGACTTGCAGCTGCATTATTTTCAATTTAGAACCAATATATCCTCACGTACAGCAAAAAGATATTCTAATTTCCTTCTAACAGCCTTCCTGTGCCATGGCAAGGAGGGTCTTTTTTCTCTTCTACAACAGAATATCCCCAAAATATTATATTGTACGAAAGCCACCAAATCTAAGTTGCAAGAGGAACATAGGATCAGTAGATGGCAGCAAAGAGATAGAGAAAGCACTCATTCTTGGCAGCCACCTAGTGGCCATCTGAGCTTCTGAAGCCCAAATTTTGGTAGCGCTACATAAAATGAAAAATGGAATCCAATGGAAAATAATGGAGATTTGGCCCCAAATCTTAACTCCCTTGGGTTTCCCCCCCCCCTGACAGGGCCACAAAGATAGAACGCTAATCCTTCTCTTAGAACAGGGGTTCTCAACCTTGGCAACTTTAAGACTTGTGGACTTCAACTCCCAGAATTCCTCAGCCAGCTTTGCTGGCTGAGGAATTCTGGGAGTTGAAGTCCACAAGTCTTAAAGTTGCCAAGGTTGAGAACCCCTGTCTTAGCAGCATCAACCATCCAATCTATAAAAAAAGTTGGCACAGGAGATCATTTTTCTTAAAGAAAAAGTAGTTTAAAAGAAAACCCAATCGGAAGCGATAGAGAAGCCAGCGACAATTTAGCAAACTCCTATGTGTCCCTCTTTGCTACGCTTCTGTGTCTATCCATCCCAATGGGGGGGAAGGCTCCTTAACTCCTCCATAAATATTAACACAACAAAGCAATCAAGCTTGTGACAGCACACATCATTTACCAACTTTGGACCCTCCGTATCCATTTGCCTTGCCAACGGCTATTTCACTCACTTCAAAGTCACCCTGGTCTAGGACAGGCGCCCTACTGCTAATCACGGCCATTTGCTTACTTACTGGTGTTCCCCAGTGACACAAACAGCTGCTCAGTGCCAGGCTCTTTTTGGCCTGGGCTGTACGCAAAGAGCAAGACGCACCGCAGGCAACTCCGAGACAAAGCCTGAAGGAGGTCCAAAAGAACACCGTCCTCGGAGCTGCAACGTCCCTCTTTCCGCAGGGATGGCGGTTCTTCAGCAGCTTCGACGGACGACGGTTCGGGAACCGGCGGGCCCGTCCTCCTCACGCCAAGTGCGAAGCTGGCAATTGGACTGCACTCAAGGCCTCAGTCTGTTCCACTTCTAGGAAAGGAGACTCTTCTCTCCTTCACCAAAGGCTCCCGATTTACCCGTATCTACTCAGTTTAGCAGGGGGGGCGCGACGACTCAGCGGTTAAAGAGGCCGAACTTGTCAGCTGAAGAGCTGATCGATCAGATTCGAGGGCCGAGCGCCACATGATGGGGCGAGTTCCCGCTCCTTGCCCCAGCTCCTGCCCACTTCGTTCCAAAGCATGCAAATGCGAGTAGATAAATAAGTACCACTTCCCTAGCTAGAATAGAATAGAATAGAGAATAGGAAAGAATAAGGAATGGAATAGAATAAATGGAAAATTAGAATAGAACAGAACAGAATAGATGAAAAATTAGAATAGCATAGCATAGAACAGAATAGATGGAAAATGAATAAAATAGAATAGAATTTAGAATAGAATAGAATAGAATAGAAATATAGAATAGAATAGAAATATAGAATAGAATAGAATAGAATAGAATAGAATGGAATGGAATGGAAATGGAATGGAATGGAGCGGAACAGGAACAGGAACAGGAACAGAACAGAATAATGGAATATAGAATAGAATAGAATAGAATAGAATAGAATAGAATAGAATAGAATAGAATAGAATAGAACAGAATAGAATAGAACAGAGTAGAGAATAGAATAGAATGGAGAATAGAATAGAATAGAATAAAATAAAATAGCAATAGAAATAGGAATAGAATAGAATAAGGAATAGAATAGAATAGAATAGAATAGAATAGAATAGAATAGAATAGAATAGAATAGAATAGAAATGGGAATAGTTAGAAGGGACCTTGGAGGTCTTCTAGTCCAACCCCCTTCTCAAGCAGGAGAACCTATTCACACAGGTGAATGTCCAGTCTCTTCTTAAAAATCTCCAGTGATGGAGTGCCCACGATTTCTGGTGGCAAGTTGTTCCACTGGTTGATTGTCCTTCCTGTTAGGAAATTTCTCCTTAATTCTAGCTTACTTCTCTCCTTGATGGGTTTCCATCCGTTGCTTCTTGTCCTGCCCTCAGGTGCTTTGGAGAATAGGTTGACCCCCCCCTTATTTGTGGCAGCCCCTCAAATATTGGAACACTGCTATCGGGTCTCCCCTAATCTTTCTTTTCGCTAGACAAGCCCAATTCCTACAAACCGTTCTATCTTTTTAGCCTGCAATCCTCTTTGTTGCTCCTCTCTGCACTCTTTCCAGAAGCTCAACATTTTTACAAATGTGGCGAGCAAAACTTGATGCAGTCTTGCAAAGGCTTTATAAAATGGTATTAATACTGTACTTCAGACGATCTCGATTCTATCTCTCTGTTAATGCAATCTAGGGTTGTATTGGTTTGTGGACTGCCCAGTGGGAATTGAGCAGAAGACGCTGAACCCCAAATGCATTCCAGGACTCTAGATTCGAAAGACCCCGCCCCCCCTCATCCAGCCCCAAAGCTGTGGCTACTGCTGCAGGAAAAAAACGTGCATTTCGGAGCATTCAGCCTCTGTGCAGCTGCTAATGAGGATGACTCCCTACATCCAAAGGCCTTGACACACACACACCCCACAACCCCGACCCCCCCACGAGTGGCTTCTCTTTCCTTCTCAACCACGACTGTGGACAGGTGGGGCAGGTTTTGATTACAGCAGCTTAGGAGCATCCTTTGTGCGATCAAAAATTAGAACACCGGGGCGAGGTTGTCATGAAAGGGAATGAGAGGAAAGGAAGAGAAAGAGACATTCCTCGCCTAAGCCCCGCTCAGATCTGTGGCTTCTGCAAAGGATTTGTCAGGAAATGCAACCTGAGTATGACTGGTGAGCGGCGAGGAAGGAGGCTATAAACTGCATCATGACCGCATCCTTGGGGGGGGGGGAGAGAGACAGACAGACAGAAAGAGAGACAGAGACACACAAAGAGACAGAGACAGAAAGAGACAGAAGCACAGAGAGACAGAGACAGAAGAGAGAAAGAAAGAGAGAGAGGAGAAAGAGAGACAGAGAGACAGAAAGAGAGAGAGAGAGACAGGAGAAAGAGAGAGAGAGAAAGAGAGGAGAAAGAGACAGAGAGACAGAAAGACAGAAAGAGAGAGAGAGAGACAGAGACAGAAGAGAGAAAGAGAAAGAGAGGAGAAAGAGACACAGAGAGACAGAAAGACAGAAAGACAAAAAGAGAGAGAGAGAGACAGAAGAGAGAAAGAGAGGAGAAAGAGACACAGAGAGACAGAAAGACAAAAAGACAAAAAGAGAGAGACAGAGACAGAAGAGAGAAAGAGAGGAGAAAGAGACAGAGAGACAGAAAGAGAGAGAGAGAGAAAGAGACACAGAGACAGAAAGACAGAAGGAGAGAGACAGAGAGAAAGACAGAGACAGAAGAGAGAAAGAGAGAGAGAGGAGAAAGAGACACAGAGAGACAGAAAGACAGAAAGAGAGACAGACAGAAAGAGACAGAAAGAGACAGAGAGAGAGAGACAGGAGAAAGAGACAGAAAGACAGAAAGAGACAGAGAAAGAGAGAGCGAGAGAGAGAGAGAGAGAGAGAGAGAGACAGAGACAAAGCGAGAGAGAGAGAGAGAGAGAGAGAGAGAGAGAGAGAGAGAGAGAGAGAGAGAGAGAGAAAGAAAGAGAAAGTGAGGAGGGGAGCAGTTTGAAAAAGGGAGACGGTTGAAATGGTTTTTTTGAAGGAATCCCCTCTGGCACCAAGGCCAACCGCCTGGGGGATTCAGGTGAGAGAGGATCAAGTTGAAAGAAAAGCTATTCCCATGGGGGGGTTCTTTGATGGGGATGAAGTGAGGGAAGAAGACCCCCCCCTTCTCCAGTTGTTGAGAGAGGAAAGAAATTCCCCAGCGTGGAGTGGAGGTTTGGGTCTTTTAAAATGACTTGTTTTGCAACACTGCAAACCACATCATGGTTGCATTGCGAGAGAGGGAGTGGGAAAGAGAGAGATAGAAAGAGAGAGAGAGAAAGAGAAAGAGAGAGAGAAAAATAGAGAGAGATGATGGACAGACTTGGGCCAATCGCTCTGTGTGTGTGTGTGTGTGTGTGTGTGTGTGTGTGTGTGTGTGTGTGTCATCCTCTGTGATTGTCAGTGAAACTGGGACTTGACCCAACAGTGGAGTTGAAGCCAGTGGTGGGATTCAGCTGGTTCCCACCACTTTGGCAGAACCGGTAGCTAATTTTTGGTGGCCCAGGCCCAGAACGGACTTCCGGAAGTGGCATCCACACTGAGAACTGGTTGTTCACCTGTTTGAATCCCACCACTGTAGGCAGATAGGTAAGTAGGTAGGTAGGTAGAGATAGATATATACACCCATCTGTCCGAAATGGTGTAGGGTTTCCTGCCTGAGCAGAGGGTTGGACTAAATGACCTCCAAGGTCCCTTCCAACTTTTTTATTGTTATTATTATTGTTGTTGTTGTTGTTGTTGTCCCCTCCTTTCTGATGAAGCTAAAACCAGGATAGCTATAAACAAGCAAGAGATGAAAAGAAGCACAATTTGGATTGGATCTGTAAATATGGCCATCAATCTATGCTTATCCCTTGTTCTTCTAATTCTTCTCTTAATTTGAGTTTTCCCTGCTTATCTAATGGTCCTTTGTATTTAATCATCTTTTTTTTCTCCAAGGTGTTAGGGTGAATCATTGCCTCCATCGGTGAAATCCAATTTGGGATTGTCCTATAGTGCCTTTTTTAAATTTTTTCCCACGTCCGAATTTTTTATCTGATGTTGATAAAAAATATGTGTGTGTTTTCTTATGTTTTCCCCACAAAAAGGCATGCCAGCCAGCCTGTAAGTCATGCCTTCAATCATTAAAACCCTTATTAATAAGAATATACCATCAGAAGAAGAAGTGATAAGGAAAATCCTGGACTGTGCTGAGATGGACAAATTAACAAAAGAGATAAAAGGAAGACACAGAGTACTATCTAATATGGAACAAGTGGTATGACTGGTTGGAGATTAGAAATAATAGAGGAGAATAAATGTGGAAAGGTCAAAAGTGGAAAATGTGTGTATAATAATGTATAGTAGTAATAATATATATTATTCTTAGTATGAAGTATAGTATGAAGGAAGAAAAATGCAAACAAGAAACAACGGGGCAACAAGGACAAATATATCTAAAGAAGAATAAGGGGGGGGGAATGTAAATAATAGAAGATTACCGTTACGAAATCGCTGTTAAAAAAAGGGGAGGAGTATATACTGTGTGTGTATGTGTGTTATGTTTTGTTTTTTGTTTTGTTTTGTTGGTTTAAAACAGTGGTTCTCAACCTTTTTAATGCCGCGACCCCCAACCGGTCGTAAGTCGGGGACTACTCAACCAGTTGTAAGTCGAGGACTACTCAACTGGTGCAGCACCGTTTGCAGAAGGGGACTTTTGGCGGGCTCAGCAGGGCAGAGACAGCCTGGACAATTCCTATTGGCTTTGGAAAGCCAATAGAATTAGACTCTATTCAAGAGAGTCTATTCTATTGGCTTTCAAAAGCCAATAGAATAAAAGGGAGTAGCACAGCTAAGGAAAAGGGGGGGAAAATGGCGGACTGCATTGTTTGGCGACCCCCGTGAAATGGTCGTTCGACCCCAAATGGTGTCTTGACCCACAGGTTGAGAACCACTGTTCTAATTCTTCTCTTAATTTGAGTTTTCCCTGCTTATCTAATAGTTCTTTGTATTTAATCATCTTTTTTTTCTCCAAGGTGTTAGGGTGGATCATTGCCTCCATTGGTGAAATCCAATTTGGAATTTTCCTATAGTGCCTTTTTTTTAACTTTTTCCCACGTCCGAATCAGCACATCTCTTATCTGATGCTGATAAAAATATGTCTGTGTTTTCTTATGTTTTCCCCATAAAAAGGCATGCCAGCCAGCCTGTAAGTCATGCCTTTCAAACATTAAAACCCTTTTACTGTCTAGGTTTATCCAATCCTTGATCCAGAGTAGTCCAGCTGCTTGATAGTAAATTTCCCAATTTGGATTAAGCTGGTGAGCATTGAAACTACCTACATTCTAACAATCCTAGATTCTCCTTCAGGCGAGATTTTGAAACAAAGTCTGGACAGATCTTTTTGGAAATGACAGATCTTTTTGGAAATGATTCCGTGGATTTTTTGCCCTGAGCTGGACATTGGACCAGATGACCTTGAAAAACCCCTTCCAACTCCTACATTCTATAATGGGGCCAGTCAGCCTATCAAAAAAGTTGTCCTTTTTCGTGTTATTTTAAAGCCCCTCCGGGGAAATATGTTCATTAATCTGGGATTTTTTCTCCAGCCCCGATTCCAACATTATTCCAGCGAGAATGCTTCCCATGCAAGCTGTATGCTAAAGTTTATGTCTCCACCCTGCTGACAACACACATGCCCAAAATGTAAAATGTTGCATTTGATATTTACAAAGCGCATTCTCCTGCAATGTGTACGGACAATATTTTCAGTAAAAGCAGTTGTCTTCTGATTTTATTTTTATTTTTTAAAAATGCTGTCATCTGTTTACCTTGCTATAGATTTTGCAAGTTATTTCCCCGGCTAATGGATATCTATTAGCTCAGCTAATGGATATCTATTTTCAGTGAGACTGAAATGTGTAGATTCACAAGAGGGTCAAGATAAAATCACTTCTAGTGGTGTTTAGTAGTCTGATCCTACTTGTTAAGAGAGCCAGGGGGGAGGTATCAAGCAGGAAATTAGTCTGGAATCCCTACATGGGCACAAGAGAACCAAGTCTGACTTACCTTGAAAGCCACTGAACCTTATCTAGTCTTGCCCAGGTGCAAACTTCATGTGTGAATGCTGGCTGAGGAATTCTGGGAGTTGAAGTCCACAAGTCATAAAAGGGCCAAGTTGGAAGACCCCTGGACTAAAGGGAAGCATGGATCCCTCCTTCAAAAGAGACTGGACTTGTCTGGAATGGTATAGGGTCTCCTGCTTGAGCAGGGGGTTGGACTAGAAGACCTCTAAGCTCCCTCCCAGCTCTGTTATTCTAGCTTTCGAAAAGCCTGGCAACATTGAGTTATTCCAGACGACCTTGGCTGGCCAATCACCACTATAGGATAGTTGCTGACACCATGAACTTTTGATGAGTTTGTGTCAGGTAATCTACTTGGGTATGTCTAGCTTAATGAAGAGAAGGACGAAGGAGGACATGATAGCAGTGTTCCAATATCTCAGGGGCTGCCCCAAAGAAGAGGGAGTCAAGCTATTCTCCAAAGCATCTGAAGGCAGGACAAGAAGCAACGGATGGAAACTCATCAAGGAGAGAAGCAACCTAGAACTAAGGAGAAACTTCCTGACAATTAGAACAATTAGCCAGTGGAACAACCTGCCTCCAGAAGCTGTGGATGCTCCAATACTTGAAGTTTTTAAGAAGAGACTGGACAGCCATTTGTCTGAAATGGTATAGGGTTACCTGCCTGAGCAGGGGGTTGGACTTGATGACCTCCAAGGTCCCTTCCAACTTTATTATTATTATGGATCATTGCACAGTCAGCCAGATGTTCAGACTGGATTTGGCATTTTGTCTACCTATCGAGTCCTTACCCAGGACCTGGGATAGGCAGATGTGGATGTTTGATGGTATTACAGGTATCGTCACAGGATGGAAGCAGTTCCTAGTAAGGCCGCCTTTTGCAATTGACTAATGGCAAATTTGTCAATGCCAGTGATGGTGTCCAAGTGGTGCTCCAGTTGTTTTGGGATTGCACCCAAGGCGCCTATGACTATTGGTACTACCCTTGCTTGTTTTTCCCATAGTCTTTCTATTTCTATTTGTAGGTATTATTATTATTATTACTGTGATTAATGTACGACTGTGTCTCATGATTGGCCCGTATACATTAAGCAGAACCCGTGTATGTTACCTCCTTTACACATGTGTTTTTATTCTCCAGTGCTGGTTGTCCACCAGTTATGTGAGACTATATAAGTCCCACCAATTAATAACCCCTAAATTTGTCTGGCAGGAGAAAAAAAAAAACCTCTGTGATCTGCAGATGTCAAACAAGCGAAGACACACACACACACACACACACACACACCAGAAAATGCGAAAAGATGAACTCAAGGCGTCTCCAAGCCCACATGGGCCTTCCCTGTTCCAAAACTGCACTGTAGCATTGCACCAAACAATTCTGTGGCCGGAGATAGCTTGAAAGACCCATCTTGAAATCTACAAGCTGACTTCGGAAACGGACAGGATGAATTCCTGCTTTGGGGATCTAGGGGAGGGGGGGGGAATGAAGGAATTGTGAGTCAGGCAAGGCCGGATGGGAAGGGAGGCCTATGGGGGATGTTCTCTTGGAAGCAGATTTCGGCCACCCCACCCTACCGCACCCCACCCCCCAAGTCCCCTGTGTGCTATTAAAGACTCTGATTCAGAAGGAGCACGTACTCCGCTCTGCCCTTGGCGTCCGTCTGGCCTTTCCGAAATAAAGTAGGTCAATTGGGCAGGGAAGCCAGCTGCCATGGAAGAAGGGAAAACCTCTCCGGATTCTAATCGGACCCAAACTGGAACAATGCAGGAGAAACTCTGAGCAGATGGCGAGTGCCCTCTTTTAATGGCTAACCCGCCAACCTTTAATCGGAGTCGCCATAATGGGGTTGGCATTTGCGGGGCTCCGGGCTTCGGATCGGGCAAGCTGCAAATATGCCACAAGATAAAATATCTTCGTCCGGGAGCTCTTCCCTCTCTGGGTTAAAGGAAGGACTGGCCTCCCCAAGTGGAGACTTTGGGGGGTTGCCGCCACCATCTCCGGTGGCTGGTGGGGGGCATCTCCGTCCTCCTCCTGGGCAGCCCCCAGGGAAATGTCTCTTTGGGATCGGCAGACGGCAGGGTTGCTGGTGCTGGGAAGGGTAGCACAAAAGCCGCCACGGCCTCTTGGGAGAGAGAGGGGGAGAGAGAGGGAGAGGGGGAGAGGGAGGGAGAGAAAGAGAGAGAGGGGGAGAGAGAGAGGGAGGGAGAGGGAGAGGGGGAGAAAGGGAGAGGAGAAAAAGAGAGAGGGAAAGCGAGAGGGGGAGAGAGGGAGGGAGGGAGGGAGAGGGGGGGAGAGAGAGAGGGCGGGAGAGAGGGGGGAGAGAGAGGGGGGGAGAGAGAGAAGGAGGGAGAGGGAGAGGGGGGGGAGAGGGGAGAAAGGGAGAGGAGAGAAAGAGAGGGAAAGCGAGGGAGGGGGAGAGAGAGGGAGGGAGAGAGAGGGAGGGAGAGAGAGGAGAGAGAGGGAGGGGGGAGAGAGAGGGGGAGAGTAGAGAGAGGGAGGGAGGGAGAGAGGGAGAAAGAGGGAGAAAGGGAGAGGAGAGAAAGAGAGGGAAAGCAAGAGAGGGGGAGAGAGGGAGGGGTGAGAGAGGGGGGAGAGAGGGAGGAGAGAGGGGGGAGAGAGGGGGGGAGAGAGAGAGGGAGAGGGAGGGAGGGAGAGAGAGGGAGAAGGAGAGAGAGGGAGAGGGGGAGAGGGAGAAAGGGAGAGGAGAGAAAGAGGGAAAGCGAGGGAGGGGGAGAGAGAGGGAGGGAGAGAGAGGAGAGAGAGGGAGGGAGGGGGAGAAAGAGGGGGAGAGAAGGGAAGCAAGAGAAGGGGAGAGTAGAGAGAGGGAGGGAGGGAGGGAGAAAGGGAGAGGGAGGGAAGGGAGAGGGAAAGCGAGAGAGGGCGAAGGAGGGAGAGAGGTAGAGAGAGGGAGGGGAGAGGGGGAGAGAGAGAAAGAGCAGTCTGCACTTTCCTCCCTGCAGAGTCACTTGTGGGGGGCCTCTTTCCTTGGGGAGGGGTCCCCATAAGCAGACCCACCTGGGCCTGGGGCAGAATATCCAGCAGGAGGGATTCACCATGCCAAAATATTCCCCCCCCCTTGGCAAAGTCTCGCTTGTTCTTAAAGGCAGAAGCCCTGCTCCTCGCCCCCCCCCCACACACACACCCCCCACACCCCCCCCCCAAAGCACCAGGATGGCAACGAATCCTCAAACACCCAAACCTCCCCAAAAATGCCCTTCCCCCCCCCATAGCAAATCCAGGGTGGGCTTGTCAAGATAAAGTCAAGGGGGGTTATCCCCGCAGAAGCAGGCAGGTAGGTACAGGCTAAAAAAAAAAACCAGGGGTAACTCAACAATCCCCAATGCCACACCTCCCCAAAAGGTGCCTTCTCCCCCCCAATTCAGAAATCCTGGCTGGGGTTGTCAAAGGGAAGTCCGGGGAAAGGGAGGAGAAGCAGGCAGGTAGAGAAAAAAAAAAACGGGGTTCAAGAAGCCACACACCTCCCTGAAAAGTGCCTTCCCCCCCCCCAGCAAATCCAGGCTGGGAATGTCAAGGAAAATCAGGGAAAAAGGAGAGGGAGGGACTGGGAGGGAGGGGAGAGTCCCTACAGAAGCAGGCAGATAGAGGTAAAAAAAATGGGGTGCTCAAGAACCCCACACGCCCCCCCCCCCTCCAACCTCCTGAAAAGGTGCCGGCAAACCCAGACTGGGATTGTCAAGAGAAAGTCAGGAAAAAATAAAGGAGAGGGGAGGGGGCGGGTTATCCCTGCAGAAGCATGCAGGTATGGGGGGGTAGAAAACGGGGTGCTCAAGGACCCCCAAAGGTGCCATCAAAAAGAAAGAAGGGACAGGTGAGCAAGGGGGGGGGGTGTTTAATCCCTGCTTAAGAACACCTCCCCCAAAGGTGCCTGCAAATCCAGGCTGGGATTGTCCAGGGAAAGTCAGGGAAAAAGAAAGGAGAGGTGTGTGTGTGTGTGTGTGTGTGTGTGTGTGTGTGTGTGTGTGTGTGTGTGTTTAATCCCTGCAGAAGCAGGCAGGTATGGAGGGATGTAGGAAAAACGGGTACTCAAGAACCCTCCCAAAGGTGCCTGCAAATCCAGGCTGGGATTGTCCGGGGAAAGTTAGGTAAAAAGAAATGTGTGTGTGTGTGTGTGTGTGTGTGTGTGTGTGTGTGTGTGTGTGTGTGTGTGTGTTTAATCCCTGCAGAGGCAGGGAGGTATGGGGGGGGGGGGTTTATAGGAAAAACGAGTATTCAAGAAGCCCCCCCCCCAATGGTGCCTGCAAATCCAGGCTGGATTGTGGGGGGGGGGGAGTCAGGAAAAAAGAAAGGATGTGTGTGTGTGTGTGTGTGTGTGTGTAATCCCTGCAGAAACAGGCAGGTATGGGGGGGTTAGGAAAAACGGGGTACTCACGGACCCCCAAAGTTGCCATCAAACCCAGGCTGGGATCGTCCAGGGAAAGTCAGGGAGGGAAAAAAGAAAGGGGGGGGGTTTGATCCCTGCAGAAGCAGGCAGGTATGGGGGAGGGGGGTGTAGGAAAAACTGGGGTGTAGGAAAAATGGGGGTACTCAAGAACCCGCCCCCCAAAAGTGCCTGCAAACCCAGGCTGGGATCGTCCAGGGAAAGTCAGGAAAAAAGAAAGGAGGGGGGGGTTGATCCCTGCAGAAGCAGGCAGGTACGGGGGAGGGGGGGGTGTAGGAAAAACGGGGTACTCAAAGAACCCCCCCACCCCCCCCAAAAAAGGTGCCTGCAAACCCAGGCTGGGATCGTCCGGGGAAAATCAGGAGGGAAAAAAGGAGAGACAGGTGAGCAAGGGGGGGAAAAAGAAAGGAGAGGGGTGTGTGTATGTGTGAGTGTGTGTGTGTGTGTGTGTGTGTGTGTGTAATCCCTGCAGAAGCAGGCAGATATGGGGGAAGGGGGTGTAGGAAAAACGGGGGTACTCAAGAAAACCCCCCCCAAAAAAGTGCCTGCAAACCCAGGCTGGGATCGTCCAGGGAAAGTCAGGAAAAAAGAAAGGAGGGGGGGGAGGGGTTGATCCCTGCAGAAGCAGGCAGGTACGGGGGAGGGGGGGTAGGAAAAACGGGGGGTACTCAAGAACCCCCCCACCCACCCACCCCCCAAAAAAGGTGCCTGCAAACCCAGGCTGGGATCGTCCAGGGAAAATCAGGGGGAAAAGAAAGGCGAGACAGGTGAGCAAGGGGGGTGGGTGGGGGGTGTTTGATCCCTGCAGAAGCCGGCAGGTGAGAGGCGACCCCCCCCCAAAAAAAGCCCCCGGGGGGGGCTACTCACCCAAAAGACCAGGTTGAAGAGGAAGACCAGGTACTTCAGACAGCAGAGGCAGCCGCGGGCCATGCTGCACTTCTGGAACTCTAGGAGGAAGACGAAGGAGAGGTCCAGGTAAAAGACCAGGTATTTGCTGCTGCTGCTGCCGCCGCCGTCGCCTCGGGCCTCGTCCCTGGGCGGCCCGGCCCCCGCGGCTCCCGCCCGGGCCTGGCGGCGGGCTCCCCCGGCGCTGCCGTAGAAGGCGCCGGCGGTGAAGCCTCGGCCGAAGCGCTTGGCCGACGGCGGCGAGGCTCTGGCGAAGTCCGACTCCTTGCTCTCCAGCGACGGGCTCCGGCGGATGGACGAGCCCTCCTCGCTACTCGACTTCTCCATGCTGGGCGCCGGCGCGGGCGGGGGCGGCCTCGGGCATCGCCCGAAGCCCCGAACCGCCGCCGCTGCTGCTCGCCCCCCGCCCCGATTCACAGCCCGGCCCGCATCCTCCTCCGTCGCCTCAGCGCAGCGCGGGCTGCCTTTCCCCCGGCCGCGCTGGAGGCTGAGGCGGCATCCCGCGGGGGTCGCTCGCTCGCTCGCCTCGCGGGCAGCCCGGCGTGACGGGGCGCTTCGCTGCGGACGCCCCCTCCCCTGAGCCCGGGACTGGGAAGGGGAGGGAAGGGCCGGCCGGCCGAGAGGGAGCGTTCTTTATTTTTTGATTTTAATTTTATTTTGGTCCGGCCGCGAAGACCCCTCCCCCGCTGGTGCCGAGCCGCCGGCTCTCTGGCTGTCCGAGCGAGGGGCCCGCTCTTAAATCCTCTCCCTCGCCCCCCAAGCCCCGCCCCTTTCGCTCCCCGGGCGGCCAATGGCAAGGTGCCTTTCCTCCCAGGCAGGCAGGCAGGCCGGGCCGAGCCCCCTCCCCTCTCTAAAATATAAAAAAAAAAAATGACCCGAGGGCTTTAATAGGATTAGCGCTCCCGTTTTGCCTATGGAAGCGCGGGAGGGGAGGGGGGGGGTCGGGAAGCGCTTTGCGGCGGCTCGGCCGCGTAGGAGCGTGAGAGGGGACGGGGAGGGGGCAGGAGGAGAGAGGGGAGGGAGGGAGATGAGGAGGGGAGGGGCCGGGAGGGGAAGGGGCAGGAGTGGGGGAAGGAAAGGAGGGGTGGGGAGGGGGCAGGAGGGGAGGGGGGAAGAAGGGAGAGGAGAGGGCAGGAGGGGAGGGGGGAAGAAGGGAGGATGGGTGAGGAGGAAAGGAAGGGCAGGAGGGGAGGGGGGAGGAAGGGAATGAGGGGAGGGGCCAGGAGGGGAGGGGGGAGGAAAGGTGGAGGGGTGGGGAGGAGGGGAAGGGGCAGGAGCAGAGAGGAGGGAGATGAGGAGGAGAGGGGCCAGGAGGAGAGGAGGGGGAGGGGAAGGAAGGTAGGAGGGGGAGGAAGGGTAGAAGGGAGGGGCCAGAAGGAGGGGAAGGGGCAGGAGGGGAGGGAGAGGAAGGGAGGAGGGGAGGGGGCAGGAGGGGAGGGGGCAGGAGGAGAGGGGGAGGAAGGGAGGAGGGGAGGGGGCAGGAGGAGAGGGGGCAGGAGGGGAGGGGGCAGGAGGAGAGGGGACAGGAGGGGAGGGGGAGGAAGGGAGGAGGGGAGGGGGCAGGAGGGGAGGGGGAGGAGGGAGGAGGGGAGGGGCCAGGAGGGGAGGGGGAAGGGAGGAGAGATGGGGAGGAGGGGAGGGAGCAGGAGGGGAGGGGGGGATTCCTCCACTCTCATGAAGAATCACAAGTCTAAATCGGCCACCTGTGCCTGGATCCCCAACCAGCTTCCCCCCCCCCCCCTTAGGATGTGCAAGGGACTCGGTGGCTCAAATTCCTGGCAGCTGGCCAAGCAAATGGGGGGGGGAAGGGAAAGCCGGGTGATCACGCTGGGTCTGCAAGGCTGGGGGGGGGGGCTGGAGTCTCTCCAAATGGGCAGGCAAAGCTGCAAAGGGTCTAAAAAAGCACCCCCCCCCGTGTAAATACAGACGAGCAGAGCTGGGAGGGGCCTCGTAGGTCTCTCTAGCTATCTAGTCTGACCCTCTGCCCGAGCTGTAAAACGCACCGCAAAGACAGACTGCAAGGCAGTCCTCGGCTCACGACCTCAATCCAGACCAACATAAGCCAGATGGTTAAGAGGCTGTTGCCCCATTTTACGACCTTTCCCGCCACGGTTGTTACGTGAATCGCTGCAGTTGATAAGTCGGTAAGCCGGTTGTTAAGTGAATCTGGTTCCCCCCCCCTCGACTTTCCTGGTCAGAAGGTCACAAAAGAGGATCCCGTGACCCCCCCCGGGGGGACACTGCAAACCGTCGTAAATATGAGCCAGTTGCCAAGCGTCGGAATTTGGATGCCCTGACCCTGGAGATGCCGCAACGGTCGTTAACGGTGAAAAAGAACACTGTTGTACCTTTGAATGGTCACTAAAGGAATCGTCGTAAGTCGAGAACTACCTGTACAGAAGAACGGAGTGGAAGAGAGAGAGGTCCTCTAGTCCAACCCCTGCCCAAACCGTAACGATCCTGGCATAACCACATTCAGCGCTGGTCCCAAAGAAGCTTTTTCCAAAAAGCAACTGCGCTGTTTTGGTTTTTTCCCTCGAAAACGTTTTGCTTCTCGTCCACGAAAAATGAGAAACGAAACGTTTTCAAGGAAAAAAAAAATCAACAAAGTCCAGTTGCCTTTTGGAAAATGCTCCTTTGGAACAAATCATGGTTGGGGACACGTCACCTGGATGACGGAGAATCTCCGCAGACATTAAGCTGTGGTCTGTCGAAAAAGGGGGATCTGGCTTGTCCCTGGCATGGATTCCCGTTATTATGAATGACAGGGCATCTCTCAGACTCAACCAAGCTCACCTTTGGCTGTGGGAATAAAACTCTTTTGCGTTGGCCTGAGCTTACAGGATATTACAATTAGACTGAACGAAGAAGGCTCAAGATAGATGATAGATAGATGATAAGAGATAAATAGACAAGATAGATAGATAGATAGATAGATAGATAGATAGATAGATAGATAGATAGATAGATAGATAGATCAAAGATCTTCAAACTTGGCCCTGTTATGCCTTGTGGTTGCCTGTTCCTAACCCTACCTCACTGTGGTGTCCCCTTCTGCATTTCTGCAGACATATGCCTGTCGCAACTATCATTGATACGGTGGTATAGACCATCGTTCGTACGGTGGTATCATCCAGCCAATATTTTACCATGTTGTGCCAAAGAATATCCTGAGGCGCTCTGCAAAATGGGTTGCAGTGTTCTGCTTATTTAATAAGCTCGTAACTCTGTCAAACGAGGAGATACGATTAGTTTGGCACAAAATATTTGGCAAACCTAGCCCTAACTCTAGGCAAGGGGCTGTCGGTGTACCTATCCAACTGTTCATTAATACATTGATTGAGAAATTGGCACAGTACAGACATCAAGCTGATAGGTCTACAGCAGGGGTCTTCAAACTTGGCCCTTTTATGACTTGTGGACTTCAACTCCCAGAATTTGTGCCTGGCTGAGGAATTCTGGGAGTTGAAGTCCACAAGTCATAAAAGGGCCAAGTTTGAAGACCCCTGGGCTACAGTTTCCACTCCAGGAGGACTCAAAGATTACTTAAAGGTAGTTCTGTCGTCACTCTTTTAGTTCCTTCACTACTCTAGGATGCCATGCAACTGGCCTTACAAAAGTTGCTGTTGTTGTTATTGTTAATTGCGAAGTCATGTCTGACCCATCGCGACCCCATGGACAACGTTCCTCCAGGTCTTCCTGTCCTCTGCCATCTTCTGGAGTCCATTTAAGTTCACACCTACTGCTTCAGTGACTTCATCCAACCACCTCATTCCCTGTTGTCCCCTTCTTCTATTGCCCTCAATCTTTCCCAGCCTTAGGCTCTTCTCCAGTGAGTCCTTCCTTCTCGTTAGGTGGCCAACATTCTCTTACTCCATCCTCAAGTATCCTCAGCAGCAGGTCCAATTAACTAATCCAGAAGAGAACCAACCTAGAACTAAGGAGACATTTCCTGACAATGAGAACAATTAATCAGTGGAACGCCTGGCCTCCAGAAGTTGTGGGTGCTCCATCACTGGAGGTTTCTTTGTAGAAGAGATTGGACCACCATTTGTCTGAAAGAGCATAAGGTCTCCTGCTTGAGCAGGAGGTTGGTTTAGAAGACCAACTGCCTTAGGAACTTCTAAACTAGTTGATGGCAACCGACTTTCTACCTTTAAAGTCAATTCTGAAATCCCCAGTTATTCAAAACCGCAATACTCTTTTCTGCACAAGATGGAACGCACATTCTGCCATTATCCCTGGTGGATATGATCAATAGAGGAACTCAAAATATCGTCAAGGGTCCCAGAAGTGTATTTGCTATTTCTGAAGATGCTCCGCTGGGAAGTTCTACAATGAGACCTCAAGGGGAGCGACCCAATTGCATCCTGCCTTGTATTCTTCTAGAACAGTGGTTCTCAACCTGTGGGTCGGGACCCCATTTGGGGTCGAACGACCATTTCACGGGGGTCGCCAAACAACGCAGTCCGCCATTTTTTCCCCCTTTTCCTTAGCTGTGCTACTCCCTTTTATTCTATTGGCTTTTGAAAGCCAATAGAATAGACTCTCTTGAATAGAGTCTAATTCTATTGGCTTTCAAAAGCCAATAGGAATTGTCCAGGCTGTCTCTGCCCTGCTGAGCCTGCCAAAAGTCCCATTCTGCAAACGGTGCTGCACCAGTTGAGTAGTCCTCGACTTACGACCGGTTGGGGGTCACGGCATTAAAAAGGTTGAGAACCACTGTTCTAGACAGTAAGCACCTTCCCATTTTGATCCACTACTATGCAACTGACATCAACAATCCTAACCCAACTCCGCTGGAAGTTACTTTGTGATTTGGGGCAACTCGGCCATCTGTCAGCCTTACCAAGTAAAGCAAATAATAATAATAATAATAATAATAATACAATTGTCGATAAGAAAGACAAAAAAGTCTGGATAGTGGACGTGGCAGTGCCTGGAGATAGCAGAATAGAAGAGAAAGAACTGGAGAAGATAACAAAATACAAAGACCTACAAATAGAAATAGAAGGACTGTGGCAAAAGCAAGCAAGGGTAGTACCAATAGTAATAGGCTCCTTAGGTGCAATCCCAAAACAACTGGAGCACCACTTGAACACCATCATTGGCGTTGACAAACTCGCCATTAGTCAATTGCAAAAGGCAGCCTTATTAGGAACTGCTTCCATCCTGCGACGATATATGTAATACCATCAAACATCCACATCTGCCTATCCCAGGTCCTGGGTAAGGACTCGATAGGTAGACAAATCCAGTCTGAACATCTGGCTGACTGTGCAATGATCAATAATAATAATAATAAAGTTGGAAGGGACCTTGGAAGCCATCTAGCCCAACCCCCTGCTCAGGCAGGAAAGCCTATACCAGGGATCTTCAAACTTGGCCCTTTTAGGACTTGTGGACTTCAACTCCCAAAATTCCTCAGCCAGCGTGCACTCCTTCTTCTTTGGGGCAGCCCCTCAAACATTGGAAGACAGCTATCATGTCCCCCCTCGTCCTTCTCTTCATTAACCAGACACACCCCGACTGCTCTTTAGAAGGCCAGATCCTGAAGTTGAAACTCAAGTCCTTTGGCCACCTAATGAGAAGGAAGGACTCCCTGGAGAAGAACCTGATGCTGGGAAAGATGGAGGGCAAGAGAAGAAGGGGACAACAAAGAATGAGATGGCTGGCTGGAGTCCCTGAAGCAGTAGGTGTGAGCTTAAATGGACTCCAGAAGATGGTAGAGGACAGGAAGACCTGGAGGAATGTTGTCCATGGGGTCGCGATGGGTCGGACACGACTTCGCAACTAACAACAACACCCAATTCCAGCAACCGTTCCTCATACGTTTTAGCCTCCATCATCTTTGTTGCTCTTCTCTGCACTCTTAATGCTGTTCCGTTACTAAGTCGTGTCCAACTCTTCACGACCTCATGGACCATAGCACACTCAAGCCCCCCCCCGCCCTCCATTATCCCCCGGAGTTTGCCCAAATTGATGTCCATTGCATCAACACCGCCATCTAATCATCTTCTCCTCTGCCGTCCCCTTCGCCTTCCATCAGATCCCAATCTCGGGATCTCATTTGGTGGCCAAAGTCTTTTGAACTTCAGCCTCTGTCCTTCCAAAGAAGAGTCAGGGCTGACTTTTGGATTGACTATGTCCCTTATCAACGTTCCCTTAAGAGGACAATGTCCTTCTCCCAAAGGACAACTAGGCTGGAGATTGTCCTCTGGGCAAATCCACCCTCACCCCCACCAGGCATCACACCTGTGGCTTACCTGTACGTTGAGATTTCCTTCAGCCCCCCCCTTTTTTTTAAAAAAGGGACCCATGTCCTGTTCTGTAGGGTGGCAGGAAGTGTCCCAGAGGCCGACACGTTACCTAGCAAGTGGTTTGATATGTATATTTTTTTTTTTCCTGTGAGAAAAGACCGACAAGAATGTGGCTGGCCCATAGAGAGATCTACCCCGTAATTAAATTTATGCATTGCAAGTAGCTTTCCTGGGAGGAATATGGGAGAGAGGGGAGCAACCCAAACGGCGGCTTCTAAGTCGGAATAATCCTTGCTTAGAAATCGGAGCCAGCAGCTGAAATGATGCGTCATCCTATCGAAAGCTTCCTTAAATGTTCCCTAGATGCTGAGCTCTCTCTGAGAACAGGGGACGCCAGGATCACGGAGGTGAGATCATGGGGTAAATTTAGAATAAAAGAGAAGTGGTCACCCCCAACGTTGTAGGGTTTTTTTATGACTGTCCTTCCTTTCTTCCTTCCTTCTCTCTCACCTTCCTTTCTTACTTCCCTCCCTCCCTCCCTCCCTTCTCTCCCCTCTTCCACCTTCCTTCATTCCTTTCTTCCTCTCCCTTCCTTCCTTCTCTCCCACCTTCCTTTCTTCCTTTCCTCCTTCCCCTCCCCTCCCTTCCTTCTTTCCACCTTCCTTCCTTCCTTCCTTCCTTCCTTCCTTCCTTCCTTCCTTCCTTCCTTCCTTCCTTCCTTCCTTCCTTTCTGTGCTCAAATTCCCTAACAAGGAAATAATCAGGAAGATCCTAGTTTAAGGCTATTCCTTACAAAAAGGTACTCGATTCTCTTCAGAATTAAGAGCTGTGGTGGCGCAGTGATGAGAATGCCGTATTGCAGGCTGACTCTGCCCACTGCCAGCAGTTCAATCCTGACCAGCTCAAGGTTGACTCGGCCTTCCATACTTCCAGGGTCGATAAAGTGAGGACCCAGATTGTTGGGGGCAAAATGCTGACTCTGTAAACCACTTAGAGAGGGCTGTAAAGCACTGTGAAGCAGTATATAAGTGTAAGTGCTATTGCTATTAATTGAGAACAATTAAGCAATGGAACAGCTTGCCTCCTGGAACCGTGCCTGCTCCATCTTTGGGGGTTTTCAAGAAAAGATTGGACAACCATTTGTCCAGGGTAGTATACAAGGTGTCATGTCTTAGGCAGGAGATTGGACTAGAAGACCTTCCAACCCTATGATTCTATATAATCAATGGATGGAAACTAACCAAGGAGAGAAGCAACTTGGAACTAAGGAGAAACTTCCTGACAGTGAGAACAATTGTGGAACAACCTGCCTCCAGAAGTTGTGAGTGCTCCAACACTGGAAGTTTTTAAGAAGAAACGACAGCTATTTGTCTGAAATGGTATAGAGTTTCCTGCCTGAGCAGGAAGTTGGACTAGATGACCTCCAAAGTCCCTTCCAACTTCAACAACAACTTCTTCTTCTTCTTCTTCTTCTTCTTCTTCTTCTTCTTCTTCTTCTTCTTCTTCTTCTTCTTCTTCTTCTTCTTCTTCTTCTTCTTCTTCTTCTTCCATCTTCTTCCGTCTTCCGCCTTCCTCCTTCCTCCTCCTCCTCCTCCTCCTCCTCCTTCTTCTTCTTTCTCCTATTATTATTATTATGGATCATCGCACAGTCAGCCAGATGTTCAGACTGGATTTGGCATTTTGTCTACCTATTGAGTCCTTACCCAGGACCTGGGATAGGTAGATGTGGATGTTTGATGGTATTACAGATATCATCGCAGGATGGAAGCAGTATTATTATTATTATTATTATTATTATTATTATTATTATTATTATTATTTCTATCTGCAGTATCTCTTTTTTAAACAAGACTGGACATATGGAAGATATTACTGTAGAATGCCAAGAATGGATGGCCCCTAAGACTTTGAGAAGAATGAGCTGGCCTTTTGCAAAGACAAGTTGAGGATTTACACAAGGCCAGCCATTGCCCAGCTGCAAAAGGCAACGTAAAAAAAGCCAAATAACAACTTTTCAAGACGCACACTACTGCACTATTCAACCGCAAGTTGTGTTCCTGGCACTGCCTGCTTCCCTGGCAGGCTGTGTACGTTAATGCAACTAATCCTGCTTGGATTATAAACCAGGAGAAAGGCAGCCTTTGGGGACAGATGGATTTTGCTTTCCCCAATCAAGCAAATGCTCTAATTTGGGTGGGTGGGGTCTGACCCACAAGACAGGAAATTAGGTGGCAGCTGAAACTCGCCACCCTAATGATTTTGGGTTGAATGATAAGGGAGATAAGAGAGAAGCAGATTATGCCAAAGTGGGGCAACAGTGATTCAGCCTATGGTCGTTTTTACAGGTTGTCTAAAAGTCAATTAAAAATACCCATCTCCTTTGTCATTTGGAACTTTTCCTAAGTAGAGATTTTTTTGGTTTCTCAACCCACTTTTCACGGCGTTTCTCATTATTCACTGTGATGCCAATATCCCTGAAGTCAGGCTTTTTAAAACAAACTTTTCCTTAAGGTTAATTCTTTTTAAATTCCACACGAGCACTCAGGCCATGAAACATAAACCCTCTCAACAAAGGCTTTGTGTGTGGAAATCAGCATATTCTCCCTGGAGCATCTGCCCACACAGGCCGCCAAGAAAGCAGGTAAGAGAATAAAAGGAGTTGGAAGGGACCTTGGAGATCTTCTAGTCCAACCCCCTGCTCAAGCAGGAGATGCTACACTATACTATTCCAGACAAATGGTTGTCCAATCTCTTCTCAAAAACCTCCATTGTTGAAGCACCCACAACTTCTGGAGGCAGGTTGTTCCACTGGTTAATTGTTCTCACTGTCCGGAAATTTCTCCTTAGTTCTAGGTTGCTTCTCTCCTTGGTTAGTTTCCACCCGTTGCTTCTTGTCCTGCCTTCAGGCGCTTTGGAGAATAGCTTGACTGCCTCTTCTTTGGGGCAGCCCCTGAGATATTGGAAGACTGCTATCATGTCCCCCCTCGTCCTTCTCTTCATTAAACTAGACATACCCAATTCTAGCAGCCGTTCCTTATATGTTTTAGCCTCCAGTCCCCTGATCCTCTCTGTTGCTCTTCTCTGTACTCTTTCTAGAGCAGTAGTTCTCAACCTTTCTAATGCCGTGACCCCAGAATACAGTTCCCCATGTTGTGGTGACCCCCAAGTGGGTGTGGCCACCAATAAGAGGGAGTAGGACAGCTAGGGAAAAGGGAAAAAAATGGAGGACAGCGTGGTTTGGCGACCCCCGTGAAATGGTCGTTCGACCCCAAATGGGGTCCCGACCCACAGGTTGAGAACCACTGTTCTAGAGTCTCAACATCCATCCATCATTTCCTTACTGTCTTGCTCCTGCTCAGGAAACCTTACACCATTTCAGACAAATGGCTGTCCAGTCTTTTCCTAAAAACTTCCAGTGTTGAAGCATTCACCGCTTCTGGAGGCAGGTTGTTCCACTGGTGAATTGTCCTCACTGTCAGGAAGTTTCTCCTTAGTTCTAGGTTGCTTCTCTCCTTGGTTAGTTTCCACCCGTTGCTTCTTGTCCTGCCTTCAGGTGCTTTGGAGAATAGCTTGACTCCCTCTTCTTTGGGGCAGCCCCTGAGATACTGGAAGACCGCTATCCTGTCCCCTCTGGTCCTTCTCTTCATCTGCTGGCATTCAAGGTCTTTGCATGGATCTATTTCTTACGTCCCACCAATACACGGCCCCTCCCGTTTCCAGCTGCTCACCCCCTCCCTTGCTGGAAGGAGGGAAGCAGAGGCAGCCCCATAACTGGGGCCAGCCAGCTGAGGCTTCCCTTACAACTACGCAATTAATTGTCCAGCTGGCAGAACAACCGAGCCCGGGAGCTCCCTGGCAGAGCAGCCATCCCCAACACAAAGCTTGCAAATCTTCCTCGTTTCTCTTCCACTTCATTTGTTTTCCGCTGAAAGTCCTCTCTGTACCTCTCTTTTTTTTTTTTAATTGAAAAGCCCGAAGAAATAACTGACTTTAATTATTTTACAGAGCACCTTGGAAAGCTTCCGGGCTGAAAAACAAAAATGTTTAAATGAATGAATGACGGCCGAATGAATAACACGGGAATTTTGTATGTAAGTCCAGCGCTGTTCTTTACTTCCGTTTGGGCTCGTTTTATACGCCACTTTGACCCAACGGAAATCTTGAGTTTTGTAGCTAGATTGGAGGAAGATGCATTAGCTGGCTGACTTCCTACAGCCAGAAAACTGGTCATTGGCCAGGCTGGTTTTTTCCCCTCTCTAAAGGTAACAACGGAATAACAGCGTTGGGAGGGACCTCGGAGGTCTTCTAGTCCAACCCCCTGCTCTATAGCACTAGCAATAACACTTAGACTTATATACCGCTTCACAGGGCTTTACAGCCCTGGCTTTTCTGTACGCTTGGTCCTCGACTTTACAACAGTTCATTTAGTGACCGATCGAAGTTACACCGGCATTGAAAAAAGTGACTTACAGCCGTTTTTCACCCGTTTTTCACCCTTGCAGTATCCCCACGGACGGGTGATGGCTGGATTCACTAGAATAGAATACAATAATAGAATAGAATAGAGTAGAGTAGAGTAGAATAGAGTAGAATAGAATAGATATTGGAATATAGAATAGAATAGAATAGAATAGAATAGAATAGAAATACAGAATAGAATAGAGTAGAGTAGAGTAGAGTAGAGTAGAAATAAAGAATAGAGTAGAGTAGAGTAGAGTAGAAATACAGAATAGAGTAGGGTAGAGTAGAAATATAGAGTAGAGTAGAGCAGAGCAGAGTAGAATAGATATTGGAATAGAGAATAGAATAGAATAGAATAGAATAGAAGGGACCTTGGAGGTCTTCTAGTCCAGCCCCCTGCTAAACCATCTCAGACAAGTGACTGTTCAGTCTCTCCTTAAAAATCTCCAGTGATGGAGCGCCCACAATTTCTGGGGGTAAGCTGCTGATTCACTTAACAGCTGTGGCAGGACTCACTTAACAACGCTCTCGCTTAGCAAGGGCAATTTTGGGCTCCGTTGTGGTGGTGGGCCGAGGCCTCAACCTGCTAGTGATCTGGCAGACTGGTGCGACTGAAGCAGCCTGCAGAGAGAAAAGGCCCCACGTGGGTCTCCTTCGCCGTAACCGGCCCAGCCTTTATTCCCGCTGGGGCAGAAGTCCATCCAGGAGGAGTTTGGCATTTGAAACCCTCCTGATGGAGCAACAGCTGCAGGAAGAAAGAGGAGAGAAGGGCTGGAGCCTCTGAACAGCTGGAGCCAAGAAGGAAGGGGATTCAGAAGTTCCCATGAGCAAGCCCTTTTGGCACTTCCATCCCAGGCCCCTCTCAGGGCCTCTGGCAGGAAGCGCAACAACAACAACACCGCATCAGCTGCTCCCTCTTACTCACAGGTTGCCATTAATCTGAAATGCATCCTAGGGCCACTCACCAGGTAGATCCCTTGGTTGGTTTCAACTGAGGGTGGAAAAGAACAGAAGAGAAAGAGAAAGAGAAAGAGAAGAGAGGAGAGGAGAGGAGAGGAAGGAGGGGAGGGGAGGGGAAGGGAAGAGAAGAGAGAAATGAGAGGAGAGGAGAGGAGAGGAAGGAGGGGAGGGGAAGGGAAGAGAAGAGAAGAGAAGGAGAAGAGAGAAATGAGAGGAGAGGAGAAGAGAAGAGAAGAGAGGAGAGGAGAGGAGAGGAGAGGAGAGGAGAAGAGATAAATGAAAGGAGAGGAGGAGAAGAGAGGAGAGGGGAGGGGAAGGGAAGGGAAGAGGAGAGGAGAGGAGAGGAGAGGAGAGGAGAGAAAGGAGAGGAGAGAGGAAAGGAGAGGAGAGGAGAGGGGAAGGGGAGGAAAGAGAAGCGAAGAAGAGAGAAATGAGAGGAGAGGAGAGGAGAGAGAAGAGAGGGGAGGGGAGGGGAAGGGAAGAGAAGAGAGGAGAGGAGAGGAGAGAGGAAAGGAGTGGAGAAGAGAAGAGAAGAGAAGAGAGAAATGAGAGGAGAGGAAGAGAAGAGAAGAGAAGAGAAGAGAACATGGGGCCCAGAATCACAGAGCTGGAAGGGACCCTGGAGGTCTTCTAGTCCAACCACCTGCTCGAGCAGTAGACCTCTTACCATTCCAGTCAAATGGTTGTCCAGTCTCTTTTTGAAAGCCCCCAGTGATGGAGCACCCACAACTTCTGGAGGCAGAAGAAAGGAAGGAAGGAAGGAAGGAAGGAAGGAAGGAAGGAAGGAAGGAAGGAAGGAAGGAAGGAAGGAAGGAAGGAAGGAAGGAAGGAAGGAAGGAAGGCAGAATAACAGAGTTGGGAGGGATCTTGGAGGTCTTCTAAACCAGCCCCCTGCTCAAGCAGGAGACCTTATCCCATTCCAGACAAGTGGCTATCCGGTCTCATCTTAAAAACCTCCAGTGATGGGGCACCCACAACTTCTAGAGGCAGGTTGTTCCACTGGTTCAGTCCCTTTTAGTTTTTGTTCAATCCACCCACGTTGGGGGGAACTCTACAGACTTTACCTGAGATGTAGAAGAAGACCCCTCCCCTCCCAAAGCAGGCTCCACACTAGAGCCTTTAGTGTGGTGGAGGAATCGGTCTTCCATAGGGTGTAGATCAGCACATCCCCCTGGGGTTGGGAAGGAAATCCACCCTACTTGGTCCCCATGCAGTACATCTATGGAGATTGTCAGTCCTCCAGGTCCTGGTTGTCCCAAAAGTGTTTTTTCAGGAGGCCACTGGACTTTCTTGTTTTTCTTTGAAGACGTTTCTCTTCTCCTGCAAGAAGCTTCTTCAGCTCTGACTGGATGGTGGGGAACGGGAGGATTGATACTCCTTGCAGACAGCTGGTCCTTTGCCTCCTTTTAGAGAGTCGTTGAAGCCACTTGGAGGTTTCTCGGGGGTCACCTGAGTTGTGCAAATGGGCGTGGAGCCTTCTTGGAACTGCTGCAAGGACTGTGTTGTGGACTGGAGATAGAGGATGTCGTATCCTTCCCCCTCTGTTGAGAGAGGGCTGTTCAATTACGACATCCTCTATCTCCAGTGTACAACACCGTCCTTTCCGCAGTTCCAAGAAGGCTCCACAGCCATCTGCACCACTCAGATGACCCTGAGGACACAGATAAGCCTCCAAGTGGCCTCAACGACTCTCTAAAACAGGGGTGTCAAACTCAGTTTCATTGAGGGCCGCATCAGCAGTGCAGTTGCCCTGGGGGGGCGGGTGTGTGTGGCCAGGGTGGTTGTTGCCTACTGGGAGGGCGTGGATGGATGGGTGTGGCCTAATGGGAGGGCGTGGATGGAGTGGGTGTGGCCTAATGGGAGGGCATGGAGGGAGTGGGTGTGGCCTACTGGGTGGCCAGCTCTACATCGTTCGCGTCAAGGGTGCCTGTGGGGGCCTGGGCAGGAGTGGGACAGATCTGAGGGTCTCTGGCAGAAGGGGGTGGGACCGGGGCAAGCGCCAAGGCATGGTCCATTTCTTCATTCCTCACAAAGGGTGACACCTCCCCAGCATGCACGCCGGGGATGGGGCCGACGCGGCAGGGGCTGGTTCCTCGCTGTTTCCAGACAGCCTTGGGGAGCTAAGACTGAATGCGCTTCAGCATAGATGGCCACTGCAAAATTGTACATTGGCTCCCGGCCGGCCTGGGCCAGGGCCACGGCAGCGGGGGCTGTTCCCTCACTGTTTCCAGGATGGCTTCGCGGGCCACATGAAACCACTTCGCGGGCCGCATCCGGCCCCCGGGCCTTGTGTTTGACATGTCTGGTGTTTGACAATGAGCCGAGGTGGCGCAGCAGTTAGAGTGCAAATACTGCAGGCCACTTTAGCTGACTTTGTTCAGCAGGTCAGCGGTTCAAATCTCACCGGCTCAAGGTTGACTCAGCCTTCCATCCTTCCGGGCTAGGTAAAATGAGGACCCAGATTGTTGGGGGCAATGTAAATATATATATACATTGCTTACTGGTGTACACCGCTTAGAGAGTGCTTGCACTTAAAGCGGTATATAAGTCTCACAAATAAATAAACAAATAAATAAATGTCTGCTCTGAAAGAAGGCAAATGAGCAGCTCTCTACAAGGAGTATAAATCTTTCCACTCCCCACCATCCAGTCCGAGCTGAAGAAGCTTCTGGGAGGAGAAGCAAAACCTCTTTCAAAGAAAAAAACAAAGAAGGTCCAGTTGCCTCCTGAAAAAAATGCAGACCCCCCTGCTGTAGCTCTGCTGTGCCACATGAGCTGTCCTGCTCCCTGTCTGTCAAACCCAGAAGGCTGTTTCCTCAAGCACAGATGGGAGCATCTGACAGACGGGAAGCGTTCCCACTTCTGAAAGCTTCGCCATCCGACTCTTTCAAGAGCTCCCGAAGTTCGTTCCTAAATATGGTGAGACTGCCTTATTTGGCGTCCCCCCCCCTCGCTCAGAGCCGGCATCCCGCTGAACGAACAGGGCAGGCAGGGTGATCCCAGACGCCCTTTTAGATTAATTGTGCGCTCTGGAACAAAGGAAAGACAAGCAGGCTGCCCTGGGCTGGCCAAAATAGCTCCTTTCAACTCAGGAATGTCTAAAGCAGTGTTTCTCAACCTTGGACAATTTTAAGGCATGTGGACTTCAACTCCCAGAATTCCACAGCCAGCGTTGCTGGCTGTGGAATTCTGGGAACTGAAGTCCACATGCCTTAAAATTGTCAAGGTTAAGAAACATGGTTTGGAGAAGATAGATTGATTATATTCAAAAGAAATATGAAACGGAAAAGTATTATCTTGCATATGAGTAGATTTTAGATCAGTGGTTCTCAACCTGTGGGTCAGGACCCCATTTGGGGTCGAACGACCATTTCACGGGGGTCGCCAAACAACGCAGTCCGCCATTTTTTTCCCCTTTTCCTTAGCTGTGCTACTCCCTTTTATTCTATTGGCTTTTGAAAGCCAATAGAATAGACTTTCTTGAATAGAGTCTAATTCTATTGGCTTTCAAAAGCCAATAGGAATTGTCCAGGCTGTCTCTGCCCTGCTGAGCCCGCCAAAAGTCCCATTCTGCAAACAGTGCTGCACCAGTTGAGTAGTCCTCGACTTACGACCGGTTGGGGGTCGTGGCATTAAAAAGGTTGAGAACCACTGTTTTAGATAATTATTAATAGTTTTAATTACATTATTATTTTTGTTTTTAATTTGTTAATATTTGCTTTGAAAAGGAGTTAAAGTGTGTTATGGTTTTGATCGATAGTATAGTTGGTTAACGTTAGTTAGATTATGTTTGTTTATTTGTTACCCTGTAATCAGCTCTGGGAAGGGGGGGAGGGGTGGGTGGGAGGGGTTTATATTGTATTAAATTTGTAAACCTTTTAATAAAAAAAAAAGGTTAAGAAACACTGGGGACTCTAAAGCAGTGGTTCTCAACCTTTCTAATGCCGCGACCCCATAATACAGTTCCCCATGTTGTGGTGACCCCCAACCACTTATACATCATGGGGTGCCAGGGGCGTGGCCAAAGAAAAGGGGGGGGAAATGGCGGATAGCCTTGTTTGGCGACCCCCGTGAAATGGTCGTTCGACCCCAAATGGGGTCCCGACCCACAGGTTGAGAACCACTGCTCTAAAGTCTGCAAGAATGTCTACGGGGGTTCTCCGTCAACTTTGACTTTCTTTGTGGGTTTTTTTTTCCCTCGAAGAGGTTTCGCCCCTCGTCCAAGAAGCTTCTTCAGTTTTGAGTGGTGGGGAATGGAAAGGGGAGTTTAGAACTGAGGAAGCTTCGTGGACGAGGGGCGAAATCTCTTCGCGGGAAAAAAACAAAGGAAGTCCAGTTGCCTTTTGAAAAAGCATCTTTGGGACCTCTGCAAAGAACCGTCCCCTTAGGAACTGCTGAAAGGAACCGTGTTGTGGACAGGAGATGGGTGGTGTCGTTATCGCTCCCCCTCCGTTGAGAGAGGGCTGTTCAATTTTAATGTAGACCAGGGCTTTTCAACCTGTTCACCCATTATACCACTTTTAGGATATGGCAACATCCGAGGACCACCAGGCGTCTAGCAAAGTGTCAAAAACTTGATGACCAAAAAAAAAAAAAAGGAAAAAAGTGATGAAATACTAGTAGTCCTCGACTTACAACAGTTCGCTTAGTGACTGTTCGAAGTTAACATGGCCTGAGTAGAGGGGTTGGACTAGAAGACCTCCAAGGTCCCTTCCAATTTTATTACTACTACTGCTGCTGCTGCTGCTGCTGCTGCTGGTGCTGCTACTACTGCTACTACTGCTACTACTGCTATTATTATTGTGATTTATGACTGTTTTTCATACTTATGACTGTTGCAGCATCCCCATGGTCACTTGATCAAAAACTGAGGCCCTTGGCAACTGACTCGTATTTATGACGGTCGCAACGTGCCCCCGGGATCACGCGATCCCCTTTTGCAAACTTCTGATAAGCAAAGTCAACGGGGGAAGCCAGATTCACTTCACAACTGTGGCAGAAAAAAAGTCTTTAAAAAGGTCTTAACACTAACTCAATAAAGGTTTCTCTTAGCAACATAAATTTTGGGCTCGGCTGCGGTCGTAACTTGAGGACCACCTGCACTGATAACCCGGGAAGACCCAAAGGCAGGTGACACAGCAAATGCTCGGTTCCACAAAGCTCAGCTCCAGTCAGGGAGCGTGAGATGTCTGCATGAATATGTCAAGAGAACATTAAGCGAGTTAACTCCCTTAATAGACGGTGGGAAGGCTGTAGATAAATCTTGATTTAGCAAAGCATTTGAGGAAGTCCGTTTATCCCTGGCTGGCTGGTGTGAGAATTAAACGACTGGGCGAACAGGGTGCTCCGGGAAGGGCCTTAATGATCCTCCTCAACTGAGTGGGTTGCCACAACATTCACCTTGCCGTTTCCCACATGTGTACAACTGTCTTGCATGAGGAGGTGCAGGGATTAGCTTCTGAATGGGCAAATGACACAAATGTTGGGTGGGCTAATATCCTAGAACAGGGGTCCACAAACCGCAGTCTGTGGACCGACACCGGTCCACGGCACGACAGCAACCGATCCGCACAAACAAGCAAAGCCCCATCTGTGGGATGCAGGCAGCACGCATAACCACACACTCTCCGGTCCACGGAAAAACCCCTCTCTACGGAACCGGTCCCTGGTGCCCAAAAGGTTGGGAGCCACTGTGCTAGAAGACAGAAACAAAACTCAAAATGTCTTGAAAGGCTAGAGCAGGGATTCCCAACCCCAGGTCCGTGGACCGGTACCGGTCCACGGCACGCCAGCAACCCACAAAAGAAAGATGGCCAAAAAAAAAACAAAACCAGCATGCAGCTTGGCCCATTTACAACATCCTTCTATGCCTTGACATGCCTGCTAGTAGATTCTGCCATGAACGAAGCCGTGTGTGCGTGTGTGCGTGTGTGTGTGTGTGTGTGTGTGTGTGTGGTGTGGTGTGGTGGGCTCCTCAGACAGGCCTTCGAGCTGCCGATGGGTCACACAATTTTTCCGGATTTAGGCACGCCCCCGCCTCCTCTTGGAAACTCACACCTCCGACACTCTCCTTTCCAGCTGTTCCACCCAGCATGCAGCTTGGCCCGTTTACAACATCCTTCTATGCCTTGACATGCCTGCTAGTAGGTCTGAAGATTCTGCCATGAACGAAGCCGTGTGTGTGTGGTGTGGTGGGCTCCTCAGACAGGCCGTCGAGCTGCCGGTGGGTCACACAATTTTTCCGGATTTAGGCACGCCCCCGCCCCCTCTTGGAAACTCACACCTCCGACACCCTCCTTTCCAGCTGTTCCAACTGCTCGCCGGAGCAGAGAAAGGGCCCCTCGCATTGGGAAGGATTGTAACCGATGCTCTGGGCGAAGACGCGGGTCTTTCCACGGATCAGGGTTCCCTGTGATGTTGCCCATTTCAAATGAGAGCGAGAGGAAGAGGGCGGTGAGGAAGGACGGGGAGAGTGGCAGCCACCGCCGTGCTCCGAAGTGACCCCTGAGTATTGGAGCTAAGGACGGGGGCCTTTGGGAAGACGCTGGGCCACAGTGTGCAATTCCCACCTCGTTCCTGCCTGGGTCCGGCTGCATCTGCAACTTTCCCTCTCTGCCCCAGACGTGCTTTTTTTTTTCAGGACTTCCTTGTTTCTTTCTCTTTGAAGAGGTTTCGCTTCTCCTCCTAGAAGATTCCTCAGCTCTGACTGGATGGTGGGGAACGGGAGGATTGATACTCCTTGCAGACAGCCGGTCATTTGCCTCCTTTTAGAGAGTCGTTGAGACCACTTGGAGGTTTGCCTGCAGTCCTCAGGGTCACCTGAGCGGTGCAAATGGGGGCGGCGCCTTCTCCAAGTGGCCTCAACGACTCTCTAAAACAGTGGTTCTCAACCTTTTTAATGCCGCGACCCCCCACAACCGGTCGTAAGTCGAGGACTACTCAACCGGTCGTAAGTCAAGGACTACTCAACTGGTGCAGCACCGTTTGCAGAATGGGACTTTCGACAGGCTCAGCAAGGCAGAGACAGCCTGGACAATTCCTATTGGCTTTTGAAAGCCAATAGAATTAGACTCTATTCAAGAGACTCTATTCTATTGGCTTTCAAAAGCCAAGAGAATAAAAGGGAGGAGCACAGCTAAGGAAAAGGGGAAAAAAATGGCGGACTGCGTTGTTTGGCGACCCCTGTGAAATGGTCGTTCGACCCCAAATGGGGTCCCGACCCACAGGTGGAGAACCACTGGTCTAAAAGGATGCAAATGACCAGCTGTCTGCAAGGAGTATCAATCCTTCCATTCCCCACCATCCAGTTGTTTGAAGACGTTTCACTTCTCCTCCAAAAAGCTTCTTCAACTCTGACTGGATGGTGGGGAAGGGAAGGATTTATACTCCTTGCAGACAGCCGGTCCTTTGCCTCCTTTTAGAGAGTCGTTGAGGCCACTTGGAGGTTGACCTGTGTCCTCAGGGTCACCTGAGTGGTGCAAATGGGTGCAAATGGGTGTGGAGACCTTGCTGGCTCCAGGATGTTTTCTGCCCTGGGTCCCTTCCCCGTTGAAGACGGGCGCAAGGCTGTTGGGGATGAATCTGGGTTGTCTGAATCCCAAACTGAAGCATGAATGGTTCCTGGAGTCTGCCATGTTTTCTGGAAATCTGTTCATCCTCCCACACCGTTCGAAGGGGGTTCGTCCCAAAGGGCTCAATGTCTGGAGAACTGAAGAAGCTTCTTGGATGAGAAGAAGCGAAACATTCTCAAGGGAAAAAAACAAAACAAAACAGGGAAGTCCAGTGGCCTTTTGGAAAAGCACTTTTGGGGACCAGCTTCCTTCTGGCTTTCAGCCACGGAACCCGACAGACCTACACAGGGGTTCAGGGCTTTACAGCAGAGATGCACTCCCTAATTCAGTTTTTCTCAACCTTGACCATTTTAAGGCATGTGGACTTCAACTCCCAGAATTCCACAGCCAGCATTGCTGGCTGTGGAATTCTGGGAGTTGAAGTCCACATGCCTTAAAATGGTCAAGGTTGAGAAACACTGCGCCTAACTGGAAAGGGGTCGGCGCTCCCATCAGTCCTTGCACCCAAACCTACAAACGCACCCCTTCAAAGTAGCAAATGTGGCGACATACCCCCTCGCAACGTCACTCCTGGTGTCCAGCTGGATGGAGCTTGTCCACGGGCTGCGTTTTTCTCTTCTCCTCCTGCAACACAAAGGCCACAGACATACGTGTCATTCAAGCAAGCTCTGGGTCTCTTTAGCACTGAAGCATGGTGCCTGCACCATAAGTTAAGCCTCCAGAGTCGAGACGGCTGGCTAGCTTTCTCCGTTTTCACCCTGATAGTCAAAAGCCGCATTCCGCAATATGATGAACATCAGACAGCCAACACCCCTTCTAGACTAGGCTGGCATGTGGTGCAAACTCAGCCAAAAACTAACCCAAAAGGGCAGAAAAAAAATAAAATAAAAGGAAGAGGGGGGGGGGATATACATCTATAAAGATTCTCAATCCTCCAGGTCAGAGGTCCCCAACCTTTTGGGACACCAGGGACCGGTTCTGTGGAGGGAGGTTTTTCCACGGACTGGAGAGTGCGTAGTTTTGTGTGCTGCCTGCATTCCATGGATGGGGCTTTGCTTGTTTGTGTGGACCGGTTGCTGGCATGCTGCGGTCCCGTACCGGTCCACGGACCAGCGGTTGGGGAACCCCTGTCCCAGGTCAGGGGTCCCCAACTTTTCCAACTTTGCAGACCGTCGGGGGGGGGAGAGGGGATGGGGCCATGCAAGCGGTGGCGTGCGCCCTTGCCCACAGCTCGTGCAAGTGCACGCACTTGCACGACCCGTTTCCAAACGGGCCACAGCCCAGGGATTGGGGACCCTTGCTCCAAATCATGGCTGTCCCATGACTTGAAGCAAGGTGGGGGGGAGGCGTTTCCGTTGAAATCATTGAAGCTTTTCTTCGAAGCTTCTTGGATGAGAAACGAAAAGTTTTCAAAGCAAACAAACAAACAAACAAACAAATAAAACCCAGGAAAATCCAGTTGCCCTTTGGAAGAAAAAAAAAAGCACCTTTGGAATGAAGAGGTGGATAGCCCTCTTTCCCCCACACACACACACCTTTTTTGTTGTTTTTGTTGTTGTTTTTTGCACAAACTCAATTCAGCAGTTTTGCAAAAGTCCCTTCCTAGTTCTCGACAGAAGAAGTGAGGACCGCAGGAAGCAGCATCCGGAGAACTGTCTAGCACAGGGGTTCTCAACCTTGGCAACTTTAAGACTTGTGGATTTCAACTCCCAGAATTCCTCAGCCAGCAAAGCTGGCTGAGGAATTCTGGGAGTTGAAGTCCACAAGTCTTAAAGTTGCCAAGGTTGAGAACCCCTGGTCTAGCAGCTGTCCAGGGAGAGCCCCATCGGTCAGCTTGGGAAGGGGTTTGTGTGTGCAGCCTGCTCGCTTTGCTGCTCCTGCTGCTCCTAATGTGTCACCACACATGCATGGATGCGCAGAAAATGGGCCGTGGGAGGGATGGGGGATGTGGCAGCCCTGGGGGACAGAGCGTATAAGGCTGGTGAGCACTTTGACTCCTGCCCTGAGGCCTTGTGAAACAGCCTCTTTCAATGCCTCTGAGCAGCCTTGATCGTCGGAGCAGCTGAAACAGAAAACTCATCAATTCCTCCTGATGCCTGGCGGGCTTCCATAAATGTGAAATAGTGCAAATGTCGATGTGACAAGCTTTGTCTACATTTTTTCTCCCTGTGGTTTCAAGCCCCGGATCTGTCTCGGCTGCCACCTAGTGTGCGATTTGGCCATTTGTATTTGGAGGGTGGGGGGGGAGGAAAAAAATCAAAGTTTTTTCCTAACCTCGCTTTACACAGGAAGCCTTGTTTTGTTTTTGTTTTGTTTCACGCTCAGATGAGACGCTTTCCGGAGTTTCAGGATTTTAACTTAACAATCATAGAAGGGATAGAAAGGCGACAGAGTAAAAAAGAAAATCCTTCCCTTTTTCGTCACGAGCGAATCGGGCTAAGCAGGAAAGAAAGCTAAGCAGGATGGGATCTGACAAGAATTTGGATGGTAGATGAAAGATGATCTATGGGAAGCAGGAGAAGGGAGACCTGTTGTGAAGAGGAAGTGCAAAAAGCTATAGGAGAGAGAGATCAGATAAGGGGAGGGGGCCTGCAAAAATATGGAGATGAGAGCAAGATCGTGCGTGAGGCATGTCCAGAAGAATGGGATGGGATGGGATGGGATGGGGTGGGGTGGGATGGAAGAGAAGAGAAGAGAAGAGAAGAGAAGAGAAGAGAAGAGAAGAGAAGAGAAGAGAAGAGAAGAGAAGAGAAGAGAAGAGAAGAGAAGAGAAGAGAAGTACAGTAGAATAGAACAGAACAGAACAGAACAGAACAGAATAGAATAGAATAGAATAGAATAGAATAGAATAGAATAGAATAGAATAGGAATTAGAAAAGAATAGAATAGGAATTAGAATAGAATAGGAATTAAAATAGAACAGGAAATAGAAGAGAATAGAATAGAACAGGAAATATAATAAATAGGAATAAGAATAGAATAGAATAGAATAGAATGGAATGGAATGGAATGGAATGGAATGGAATGGAATGGAATGGAATGGAATGGAATGGAATGGAACGGAACGGAACGGAATGGAACAGAATAGAATAGGTTTATTGGCCAAGTGTGATTAGACACACAATGAATTTGTCTCTTGCTCTCCTAAAATGTGGTCAGAGACAACGAGGATATCAGAATTAAAAGGAGCGGAGAAAATGCAGAGTGGAATTTAGTGTCTAAACCAGCCTCATACTTGTATCATGTCACAATCCCCAAATTTAGGTGGGCTTTATCCTTAGCTGGATTTAATGATCTCCCCACAGCTGTCCTGGAACGGAAATACAGGAAAACCCCATACGAAATCTGATAGTGCTCTTGTGGTATGGATGCCATAGAAACCACAACCCATGTTTTTTTGTATTGCCAGTGCTATGGGGACAGCTGATTAATTCTCTTTTATTTAAATTTCTGGGACACTCTGATAGATCTTACCTGCGCTATCCGTCAACTAATAAAGATATACTAATTTTGCTAAAAGTAGCAACATTCTGCTGCACTATGTGTAAGCTTTCCCCAGAAATGGTTGCTAACAGAAGCCAACATGGGTTTGTCAAAAACAGATCATGCCAAACAAATCCTATTTCATTCTTTGACAAAGGGACTAAATCAGTGTGGTTCTCAACCTGTGGGTCGGGACCCCATTTGGGGTCGCATGACCATTTCACGGGGGTCGCCAAACAACGCAGTCCGCCATTTTTCCCCCTTTTCCTTCGCTGTGCTACTCCCTTTTATTCTATTGGCTTTTGAAAGCCAATAGAATAGACTCTCTTGCAAGTTGTCTGCAGCGAAGGCGAGCTGTCTGGAAGTTTCCACCCCTCCCTGCTGAGCAACTACTAAAAATGTAAGGAAAAGAGGGCCAGGGGTGGGAGGTGGGAGGCCGGCGGGCGCAGGGAGAGTTGCTGGTGCGTGTTGGGCCCGGCGGGGGCCTTACCTCCCTTGGGCTGGGCCAGCTGGGGGCCCAGCCGGTGGTCGCCCTGCGCCATCTCTGCCGCTTGCCAGCTACGCCTCGGCCGGAGCAGGGGGCGGCACCACGCATGCGCGGCGCTCCCGGGCAGGGAAAGTCCTCGACTTACGACCGGTTGGGTAGTCCTCGACTTACAAGCGGTTGAGTAGTCCTCAACTTACGACCGGTTGGGTAGTCCTCAACTTACGATCGGTTGGGGGGTCGCGGCATTAAAAAGGTTGAGAACCACTGGCATAGAGAGAAGCAAGAGTAGGGTACTCCATGTATGTTCTGTTTTAGGCCCAGTACTTTTCAATATCTTCGTAAACGATTTAGATGAGGGAAAAGAAGGAAAACTCATCAAATTTGTAGGTGACACTATCCTGGCTAGAATAGCCCACACCCCAGAAGATAGGCTGAAGATCCAGATGGATCCCAACAGACTTGAACACTGGGCCTTATCCAACAAAATAAAATTCAAAGTAGAGAAAAGTAAGGTCTTACATTTAGGCAAGAAAAACCGAAAGTACAGGTACAGATTAGCTGAAACCTGGCTCAATAGTGTGAGGGATCTTGGAATCTTAGTAGACCAGTGGTTCTCAACCTATTTAATGCCGCGACCCCCAACCGGTTGTAAGTCGAGAACTACGCAACTGGTGCAGCACCGTTTGCAGAATGGGACTTTTGGCGGGCTCAGCAGGGCAGAGACAGCCTGGACAATTCCTATTGGCTTTTGAAAGCCAATAGAATTAGACTCTATTCAAGAGAGTCTATTCTATTGGCTTTCAAAAGCCAATAGAATAAAACGGAGTAGCACAGCTAAGGAAAAGGGGGAAAAATGGCGGACTGCGTTGTTTGGCGACCCCCGTGAAATGGTCGTTCGACCCCAAATGGGGTCCCGACCCACAGGTTGAGAACCGCTGATCTAGAGAGTCATTTGAGGCCACTTGGAGGTTTACCTGTGTCCTCAGGGTCACCTGAGTGGTGCAAATGGGTGGGGAGCCTTCTCCAAGTGGCCTCAACGACTCTCTAAAAAGAATGCAAATGACCAGCTATCTACAAGGAGTATAAATCCTTCCCACCATCCAGTCAGAGCTGAAGAAGCTTCTGGGATGAGAAGGGAAACGTCTTCAAAGTCCAGTTGCCTCCTGAAAAAAAAACATGGGACAACCATGATGTGGAGAACTGAGAATCTCCAGAGACATTCCACTGGTTAATTGTTCTCACGTCAGGAAATTTCTCCTTAGTTCTAGGACTAAGTTGCTTCTCTCCTGGATTAATTCCCCCCCCCCGCCGCCCCCATTGCTTCTCGTCCTGCCTTCCGTGTGCAGAATAAACCTTGTGCAAGAATAAACAGAATGCTTAATAACCGCTACAAGGAGTCAGGCGAGAATGTACGAGATCCCCTTGGCTGCTTAATGTATTTATGATAGACGTGTAAAGAGGCTGATGGTGAAAGGAGCGGCTTGGATAGGGAATCCGAATGCGGGTGTAGCTGACACAGTGTTGTTGGCGAGAGCCGAAAGATTTACAGCAAATGTTAGAGGCTGTACGAGGCAAAGGGGGGTAAGGACCTGAATACGAATGGAAAAGGAAGCAAACAAAAACGGAAGGAAAAAAAGAACAGTTTTGAATTGGTGGATGGAAGTCATTAAAACACAGCTGTGTGCCAGATAGTAAACAGGGGATGCTGTAGGAGCGGGCTGGATATAAATTAATTTTTAGTGAGTCTGTCTTTTATCTTACTCTCTCCTCCAATTTCTTCTGCTGACTGTCCTTTACTACGTAATGCATCTCGTATCTGTTCCTTCCAAAGGCTCATGTGATGGTTAGGAAAGTAGTAACAATGGAAATGCAGTCCCCTGGACTGCAAGGCGATCCAACCGGTCAGTCCTAGAGGAGATCAACCCGGACTGCTCTTTAGAAGGCCAGATCATGAAGTTGAAACTCAAGTCCTTTGGCCACCTAATGAGAAGGAAGGACTCCCTGGAGAAGAGCCTGATGCTGGGAAAGATGGAGGGCAAGAGAAGAAGGGGACGACAGAGAGTGAGGTGGCTGGAGGGAGTCCCTGAAGCAGGAGGCGTGAGCTTCAATGGACTCCAGAAGATGGTAGAAGACAGGAAGGCCTGGAGGAACGTTGTGCATGGGGTCGCGATGGGTCGGACACGACTTCGCAACAAACAACAACAACAAACAATGGAAAAGATAAATTTAGTGGTGCTTTGAGGATACTCCGATCAAATTTTGGAACGCTGTCTTATCTTCATTTTCTATTTTTTTTCTCTTCATAAATCCAGCCAGCCTTCAATCTCCTAACACTGTTTTTCCTTTCAGGGTTGTTGTTTTTTTGTTTGTTTTCTACATTTTCAACTATGGATACAGGGAGTCCTTGACACTTCATTTAGCGACCGTTCCGTTACAACGGCACTGAAAAAAGTGACTTATGACCGTGTGTCACCCTTATGACCAACCATGAACAGCGTTCCCTAGGGTCACGTGATCAAAATTCAGAGGCTTGGCAACCGACTCATATTTACGACGGTCGCAGTGGTCCGGGGTCACGCGATCCCCTTTTGCGACGTTCTGCCAAATAGACTCCATGGGGAAGCCAGACCCACTTAACAAACAGGTTGCCAATTTATCATCTGCAGTGATTCACTTGCTCAACAGTAGTAACTGTGAGAGGGATCTCAGAGTCCTAGTGGACGATCCCTTAAATAGGAGCCAGCCGTGTGCTGCAGCTGCCAAAAAAGCCAACACAGTGCTGGACTGAATTAACAAAGGGGTAGAATCAAGATCACATGAAAATACCACTTTACAAGGCCTTGGTAAGGCCAAACTTAGAATACGGCATCCAGTTTGGTCACCACGATGTAAAAAAGATGCTGAGACTCTAGAAAGAGTGCAGAGAAGAGCAACAAAGATGATCAGGGGACTGGAGGCTAAAACATATAAGGAACGGTTGCTGGAATTGGGTATGTCTAGTTTAACGAAGAGAAGGACGAGGGGGGACATGATAGCAGTCTTCCAGTATCTCAGGGGCTGCCCCAAAGAAGAGGCAGTCAAGCTCTTCTCCAGAGCGCCTGAAGGCAGGACAAGAAGCCATGGATGGAAACTAAGAGAGAAGCAACCTAGAACTAAGGAAACGCTTCCTGACAGTGAGAACAATTAACCAGTGGAACTCCTTGCCTCCAGAAACGGTGAATGCTCCAACACTGGAAGTTTTTAAGAAAAGACTGGATAGCCATTTGTCCGAAATGGTATATAGGGTTTCCTTCCTGAGCAAGAGGTTGGACTAGATGACTTCCAAGGTCCCTTCCAACTTTACTACTATTATTATTATTATTATTACATTATTATTATTAGTCTGAAATGGTATAGGGTCTCCTGCCTGAGCAGGGAGTTGGACTAGATGACCTCCAAGGTCCCTTCCAACTATTATTATTATTATTATTATTATTATTATTATTATTATTAAATGGTATAGGGTTTCCTGCCTGAGCAGGGGGTTGGAGTAGATGACCTCCAAGGTCCCTTCCAACTTTATTATTATTAATATTATTATTATTATTATTATTATTATTATTATTATTATTATTATTACAATTGAAGCAAAGAAAGCGTAAAAGGGGACAAAACTCAACTTAACAAGTGTCTTACTTTAACCACAGAAATGTGGGGTGATTTTTAAGCCGAGGACCCCCTGAATCGATTCCTTTCTCTTGTGCGTAATGCTGCACTGTAATTGTGGCTTAAAAAGCCTGAAATTTCAGCTTATGCGTGTCGAAGTGGGAAGCGACACATCCCTAAGAGATGCCGAAGCTTCCTAAGGAACGTTGAAGCTACTCAGAAGCATCTTTTTTCCTGATTTTTTAAGCCGCACTCAGCACCTTTGCCGTGGGGATGCAGCGTGTGTGTGTGTGTGTGGGGGGGGTTGTCTTCCTGATGAAAGAAGATTTGAAGGCTGCCTTTTCTTGAAATGGTTTTCTCGTTAATCACGGCTGGTACTAGCTGACTCTTAAATCCAGGATCTCTGGACAAGCTTCTATTGTTTGATATTTTGACTCGTTCGGTCAATCAACTCTTCTCAGATGCTATCAAAGGAAAGACTCACAGGAAAAAACAACAAGAAGAAGAAGAAGCATTATTAAGCCACATGTGATTGTGTAGCCTTCAGAGACTGTGTTTGCTGAAAGCACCCTCCCGGTCTTCATGTGAGTGTTTACAAAGATCTCCACTGTTGTGTGTTGCTCTTTGTAACTGGAAGTTAGCCTGGCTATTTTTGCAACTTTTTTGCTTTTTTTAAAAAAAAAAAATGAGATTGGAATGAAATGTTTGTTTACAGTGCAAGAAGCTTGTAACTCTTGTGATGTTAAAGAAATTAATTTGATGTTGAATTTGATAATAGCTGCAAGATTACTAGTAGGGCAATATTGGAAGAAGGACTGCTTGCCTACTATACAAGAACGGATGCTTAAAGTTTTCTGCTAAGATTTCTGCTTATTTGAAGGATCACTCACAAGAAAGATATATTTCGGTTTGGAGAAGATGGATAAATTATATTCAGAATAAATATGGGACTAAAAAGTTTCATTTAGCTTATGAGTGAATTTTAGAGTATTATTATGATATTAGTATTAGTATTAGTATTGCTTAACAATTTGGAGATTGTATTGTTTAATAATTAGGATATTAATTTGTTTATGTTTTCATTATTATTATGTTTATTTTCAGTTTGTTTATATTTATGTTAAAGGAGAGTTAAAGTGCATTATGGACTTGGTTATTTATATAGTTGGTTAATGTTAGTTAGATTATGTTTATCATATTTGTAACCCTGTACTCAGCTCTGGGAAGTTGGGGAGGGAGAGGGGGGGGGTTTGGGTGGGTTATATTGTAATTTTTATAGAACTTTTTAATTAAAAAAAAAAGAAGCTTGTAACTCTTCGGGGACTTCAGCCTATAAAGGATGCAGGCCTTCCTTCACGTTGAGATGCACAGGAGATAGGCATCAAAACCCAGAACGGACAACTTCCCAAAACTCCTAAAAAAAAAAATAGCGAATGTGCCACAAACAGGAAGCTCTGTGTTTGGCATAAACTACAATTCCCAACCCGTTTTCCTCAACCCTTCCTTAAGAAGCAGACAATGAAGGAGAACACGAACCATTTTCCTCAAAGGTCTTCTGCTAAGTGCTTTGCGTGGTCCTTGAAGTGGAGATACCAGCTTGAACTCTGGGGAAGACTGAGGACTGGATAGGACAGGAAAATTTATCTGCTGACTCTTGGTTAAAATGTACGGATATAAACACGTTTTAAGCGACTGAAAAGCGGCCGTGTTCCACCATCCTGTCTATCACCATCCTTTCTGTTCTACAGGAAATGCACATGTGTGTGCTTATTACATTTTTTTACACCCTGGACATAGTACGGGAATGTCTCTTTGGATAGCAATGTGCTGCAGCTGCCAAAAAGGCCAACACAGTGCTGGGTTGCATTAACAGAGGTATAGAATCAAGATCATGTGAAATATTAACACCACTTTACAAGGCCTTGGTAAGGCCACACTTGGAATGCTGCATCCAGTTTTGGTCACCACGATGTAAAAAAGATGTTGAGACTCTAGAAAGAGTACAGAGAAGAGCAACAAAGATGATTAGGGGACTGGAGGTTAAAACATAACGAAAGGCTACTGGAATTTGGTATGTCTAGTTTAATGAAGAGAAGGACAAGGGGGAGGGGCATGATAGCAGGGTTCAATATCTCAGGGGCTGCCCCAAAGAAGAGGGAGTCAAGCTCTTCTCCAAAGTGCCTGAAGGCAGGACAAGAAGCAATGGGTGGAAACTAACCAAGGAGAGAAGCAACCTAGAACTAAGGAGAAACTTCCTGACAGCTAGAACAATTAACCAGTGGAACTACCTGCCTCCAGAAGCGGTGAATGCTCCAACACTGGAAGTTTTTAAGAAGAGACTGTACAGGCATTTGTCTGAAATGGTACAGGGTTTCCTGCCCGAGCAGGGGGTTGGACTCAATGACCTCCAAGCTCCCTTCCAACTTTATTATTATGGATCATCGCACAGTCAGCCAGATGTTCAGACTGGATTTGGCATTTTGTCTACCTATTGAGTCCTTACCCAGGACCTGGGATAGGCAGATGTGGATGTTTGATGGTATTACAGGTATCGTCACAGGATGGAAGCAGTTCCTAGTAAGGCTGCCTTTTGCAATTGACTAATAGCAAATTTGTCAATGCCAATGGTGTTCAAATTGTTGTTGTTGTTATTATTATTATTATTATTATTACTCTGAGGAAGCATTTTCCTCACCACCATTACCAGTGAGAAAATGTAGGCCTTGCTTATCCAGCCCAAAGGATATCAATCTGATAACATCTGACAGCGTATATATTTATTTCCACCTCCTGGTTTTGGCCCAGTAATTGAACAGAAGTGCATGAGTTGTACAGCTGTCATTTCCCATCAGAGAAAAGCCGGGGTGAAAGATTTGTTTTTCTCTTTGATTTATATCCCACGCTCCTGACAAACGTTCAAGGTGGGTATATAGTATTTCTCTTCCCGGCTTTATCCTTAAATCTTCGGAGATACCCCAAGCAGCCAGAGGGTCAGCTTCCCATCCAAATGAGGCGGGAGCTTCCCACAATCCCACACTGGCACACCAAAGACACACACACACACACACACACACACACACATCACAGCATACCATGGTGGAGCTGCCGTTACAGGATTCCCAAGAATGGAGCCAGGGGATTAAAGATTCAGAAGGGAGCCTGGGGGAACCCGAAGATTTAGACACGCTACAAAGAGGTCATCCTTGATTTAGATCGCAGCCGAGCCCCAGGGGAGGATGCGCTAAGTGAGACGGTTGCTAAGTGGGTTTTGCCTCATTTTACAAGCCTCCTGGCCACAGTTGTTGTGAATCACTTACGTCGGTGGTTCTCAACCTTTTTAATGCCGTGACCCCCAAGCGGTCGTAAGTCGAGGACTACTCAACCGGTCGTAAGTTGAGGACTACTCAACTGGTGCAGCACCGTTTGCAGAATGGGACTTTTGGCGGGCTCAGCAGGGCAGAGACAGCCTGGACAATTCCTATTGGCTTTGGAAAGCCAATAGAATTGGACTCTATTCAAAAGAGTCTATTCTATTGGCTTTCAAAAGCCAATAGGATAAAAGGGAGTAGCCCAGCTAAGGAAAAGGGGGAAAAAAATGGCCGACTGCGTTGTTTGGCGACCCCCGTGAAATGGTCGTTCGACCCCAAATGGGGTCCCGACCCACAGGTTGAGAACCACTGACTTAAGTGATTAAGTGAAGGCTAAAACACATGAACCACAGTTGCAAGAATTGGGAAGGTCTAGTCTGCTAAAAAGAAGGACCAGGGGTGACATGGTAGCTGTGTTCCAATATTTGAAGAAGAGGAGGGGGCGTCCACCTATTTTCCAAAGCATCCGAAGGAAATAATGGATGGAAACTCCTCAAGGAGAGAAGCAACCTGGAATTAAGGAGAAATTTCCTAATAGTAAGAACACTTAACCAGTGGAACAACCTGTCTCCAGAAGTTGTGGATGCTCCAACACTGGAAGTTTTCAAGAGATTAGACAACCATTTGTCTGAAATGGTATAGGGTCTCCTGCCTGAGCAGGGGGTTGGACTAGAAGACCTCCAAGGTCCCTTCCAAGGCTGTTATTCTCCTAACGCTCAACAACAGTATAAATGGAATGGTGACAGCCTAACCAAGAAGAACCTCCAATTAGCTGAGCCATCAATTTGCAGGATCCCTTTTGCCTCATGACGGCAGTTAATTCTTTCGCTTGGAAGTCTTCAATTACACTAAAAACCGTTTTTATGTCATTCAGAAGAAAAACAACTAGCCAGGAGCCTCGCCGGGTTTTAATATACGGACTTCAGTTAAGAGAAAAATAATGGCTCGATGCCAAGTTTTATCTAATTCTAAGAATTTAAGAAGAACGCCAAATTGGATTTCTTTTTTCCCTTGACGGAGTATCTTAAAAGGTATTTCAATTCAGTCGCTTTTTCCACGAACCTCATCGCCACTCCTCAAGCTTTCCAGCATTTCTGCTTTTAATGCCATATTTTGCAGCAGGTGTTCTACACATACTTCTGCGTGTTGCCAACTTGTACGAAAACAGCTCGGCGGCTTTGTTTCGCTGCACGAGTTCTGGACATCAATACGGGGAAGTCCTCCAACTGCGACCAAAATTTCTGTTGCTAAGTAGAAACATTTGTTAAGTGGGTTTTGCCCTATCTTACAACTGTTCTTGCCACGACGCTGAAGTTCGCTGCAGTTGTGAAGTCAGTAACACGGTTTGTTTAAACCAGGGGTAGGCAACCTTGGCTCTTTTATGACTCGTGGACTTCAACTCCCAGAATTCCTGAGCCAGCATGGCTCAGCTTGGAAACCTCTCCCTTTCCCCTCAGCAAAGCTGGCTCAGGAATTCTGGGAGTTGAAGTCCACAAGTCTTAAAGTTGCCAAGGTTGAGGACCCCTGGTATAGGGCAGGGGTGGGCAACTTTGGCTCTCTTATGACTCGTGGACTTCAACTCCCAGAATTCCTCAGCCAGCCACGCTGAGGGGAAAGGGAGAGGTTTCCAAGCTGAGCCAAGCTGGCTCAGGAATTCTGGGAGTTGAAGTCCACAAGTCATAAAAGAGCCAGGGTTGCCTACCCCTGGTTTAAACGAATCTGGCTTCCCCATTTGACTTTGCTTGTCCGAAGGTCGCAAAAGGGGATCACGTGATCCTGGGACCATCATAAATATGAGTCGGTTGCCAAGCGTCTGGATTTTGATCACGTGACTCTGGGGACCCCACAACGGTCGTTAAGTGTGAAAAACGGTCCTAAGTCACTTTTTCCCGTGACGCTGTAACTTCAAACGGTCAGTAAATGGACCATTATAATCATAATCATAATAATAAAGTTGGAAGGGACCTTGGAGATCATCTAGTTCAACTCCCTGCTTAAGCAGGAAACTCTATACCATTTCAAACAAATGGCTGTCCAGTCTGTTCTTAAAAACCTCCAGTGTTGGAGCATTCACCGCTTCTGGAGGCAAGGAGTTCCACTGGCTAATTGTTCTAACTGTCAGGAAGTTTCTCCTTAGTTCTAGGTTGCTTCTCCTTGATTAGTTTCCATCCGTTGCTTCTTGTCCTGCCTTCAGGCACTTTGGAGAATAGCTTGACTCCCTCTTCTTTGGGGCAGCCCCTGAGATACTGGAACACTGCTATCATGTCCCCCCTCATCCTTCTTTTCATTAAACTAGACATACCCAATTCCAGCAACCTCTCCTTGTATGTTTTAGCCTCCAGTTCTCTAATCATCTTTGTTGTTGTTGTAGGTACTTCAACAAATGCTAGGGCCAAGCTATACAGAAATCTGTCAGTTCTTCTGAAAGTAAAACATCGATTCCTGGAAATCAGATTCGTCAAGAACAGGTCGTGTCAAACTAACCTCGCTTTATGCTTCGGCGGCGTCTTTCGTAAATAGTGGGAATGCCACAGACGCGATTTTCGCTTTGATTTCAGGGAAGCGTTGGGGGGGGAAGGGGCTGGTTTTATATACACAGCCTGTTGAGCGTGGAAAGACGGTGCGGGGGGGAGGGTTAATACAGCTGTTTTGCAGCTGTAGGGATCACAGTGCTCTGGAAGCAAAATGCCACACGCCTTGCCTGCTCCTGCCTGGAGGAGTCTTGGATGCTGCCCTTGCAACATGGTGCTTTCTAGGGGGGGCAATCTGTTTTTCATTCGTTGAGTAGTCAGAGTGGACCAAAGATGGCTTTAGAGCAGTTGTTAGCAACCTGTGGTCCACGGCACACTATCGGTCCATGGTCTGTGGGAATGGCAGGCCAGTGCGCGCACTCCCCCACCACTTGCGTGGGCCCTAGTGGCCCATTTGCACAGGCGTGCAGGCGCTAGCACCAGCACGGGCCTCACGCAGGCATTAGAAGCCCTGTTTGCGCATGCACGCAGGCGCTAGCACCGCCGCAAACGCACACAGCCCAGCTTGGGCATGCGCGCAGGTGCTCGCACCAGCACGGGCGTCACGCAGGCACTAGCAGCCCCATTTGCGTATGCCTGTGGGCGCTAGCACTGCCGCAAAGGCACGCGGCCCAGTTTGTGTGCGCGCAGGCGCTAGCCCTGCCGCGGGGATACGCGGCCCCACTTGTGCCTGCAGGTGGGCACATGCAAATTTGCCTGCTCCTCCCTTTTCCTCCCAGCCACCAATCAGGAAAGGTTGGGGACCTTTGCTTGAAGGAGTTGGGGTTAGGGAGAGGCACGCTTTTTTTGTTTTTTAGATTAAAGCATTTGTTATTTTTTTTTTAATATTTAACATTGGCTTTCGGTGCAAAAGAAATGAGCAACACTGCAAGTTGTTAGGCCATGAAATGCATAGCCAGCTCGGTTTAATAGTTGAGGCACCTAGATTGAAACTGGGAGACTGAGTTCTGGTTATAAGCATGAAAGCCGGCTGCATGACCTTGGCTAATCACCAGGTGACGGTGAGTTCTAGTCCCGCCTTAGGCATGAAAGCCACCTGGGTGGCCTTGGGCCAATCACCAGGAGACTGAGAGTTCTAGCCCCGCCTTAGGAATGAAAGCTGACTGGGTGATTTTTGGCCAATCACCAGGTGACGGTGAGTTCTAGTCCCACCTTAGGAAGAAAGCTGACTGGGTGACTTTGGGCCAATCACCAGGTGACGGTGAGTTCTAGCCCCGCCTTAGGAATGAAAGCTGTCTGGGTGATTTTGGCCAATCACCAGGAGATGGTGAGTTCTAGCCCCGCCTTAGGAATGAAAGCTGACTGGGTGATTTTTGGCCAATCACCAGGAAACGGTGAGTTCTAGTCCCGCCTTAGGAATGAAAGCCGCCTGGGTGACCTTGAGCCAATCACCAGGTGACGGTGAGTTCTAGTCCCGCCTTAGACATGAAAGCTATCTGGGTGATTTTTGGCCAATCACCAGGAGATTGAGAGTTCTAGTCCCGCCTTAGGAATGAAAGCTGACTGGGTGACTTTGAGCCAATCACTGAGTTCTAGTCCCGCCTTAGGAATGAAAGCCGCCTGGGTGACCTTGGGCCAATCACCAGGTGACAGTGAGTTCTAGTCCCGCCTTAGACATGAAAGCTGTCTGGGTGATTTTTGGCCAATCACCAGGAGACTGAGAGTTCTAGTCCCGCCTTAGGAATGAAAGCTGTCTGGGTGATTTTTGGCCAATCACCAGGAGACGGTGAGTTCTAGTCCTGCCTTAGCCATGAAAGCCACCTGGTTACTTTGGGCCAGACACTCTATCTCAACCCAACTCACCCCACAGGGTTGTTGTTGAGGGGAAGATAGAAGGAGGAAGGACTATTAGGTACGTTCGCCACTTGGAGTGATTCATAAAAAACAATAAACGTGGATAAAAATAAATAAAAGCCAAGAAAAAGCAATTATTTGTATATTTTCACAGATTTTCTTCATATCTGAATGACACCGGTTGGGTTAAATTAATATAAAAGCCTATGTCCACTATTCATTTACAGATATATTCACGAAGGCAGATCTGGGGTTTCCAGCCTCATGCATTTCATACTATGCTCCTTAGTCCAGGGGTCTGCAACCTTGAGCACTTTAAGACTTGTGGACTTCAGCTCCCAGAATTCCTCAGCCAGCTATGCTGGCTGAGGAATTATGGGAGCTGAAGTCCACAAGTCTTAAAGTGCTCAAGGTTGCAGACCCCTTGCCTTAGTCAACCTTGGATGACCTTGCAAAGCTAAGCTGAGTCAGGCCTGGTCATCCCCGGGGAAGGGAGGCTAACAGGATATCCCAAACCGATTGACCCCCCTACAGGAACAGGAACTCCCTGATGAAAACGGAAACATGCATGGAAAAAAGTGTGCCGACACCAGAGGAGGAAAAAAGAGCCGACAAATTGAGTCTGAGAGAGACTGGATCAGCATAACCGAAAATTATAGGAATGTCGAGCCACAAGATAGAAAAATGTCGCTTGCACACCACACTTGAGTTCTGTTTAGGATGGAGGCCCGTTTTGCTTTTTTTTTTTTTTTCCCGAAATTTGAGTTTATTTTTGGAACTAAGAAGAAGAAGAAAAAAAAAGAACTGGGCGGAAAGCAGAGTCAATTATTAAGTTTCCCCAGGCCTCCAGTGCTCCAGTTCAGTGGCCAGGCCATGTGACTGGAGCCCAGACATGGAGGCGGCAAAATAGCTCTGCCTGGCCAGAAGATACATATATAAAAACATATAAAGAACGGCTGCTGGAATTGGGTATGTCTAGTTTAACGAAGAGAAGGACGAGGGGGGACAGGATAGCAGTCTTCCAGTATCTCAGGGGCTGCCCCAAAGAAGAGGGAGTCAAGCTATTCTTCAAAGCGCCTGAAAGCAGGACAAGAAGCATCGGATGGGAAATAATCAAGGAGAGAAGCAACTTGGAACTAAGGAGAAATTTCCTGACAGTGAGGACAATGAAACCACTGGAACTACCTGCCTCCAGAAGTGGTGAATGCTCCAACACTGGAAGTTTTTAAGAACAGACTGGACAGCCATTTGTCTGAGTGGTATAGGGTTTCTGCCTGAGCTGGGGGGTGGACTAGATGACCTCCAAGGTCCCTTCCAACTTTTTCTGTTCTCCAAAGCACCAGAAGACGGGTCAAGAAGCAACAGAGGGAAACTAACCAAGGAGAGAAGCAACATGAAACTAAGGAGAAATTTCCTGACACTGGAACAACCTGCATCCAGAAGTTGTGAACACTCCACTGGAAGTTTTTAGAAGAGAGTGGACAGCCATTTGTCTGAAGTGGTATAGGGTTTCCTGCCTGAGCTGGGGGGTTGGACTAGATGACCTCCAAGGTCCCTTCCAACTCTTTTCTGTTCTCCAAAGCACCAGAAGACGGGTCAAGAAGCAACAGAGGGAAACTAACCAAGGAGAGAAGCAACATGAAACTAAGGAGAAATTTCCTGACACTGGAACAACCTGCATCCAGAAGTTGTGAACACTCCACTGGAAGTTTTTAAGAAGAGAGTGGACAGCCATTTGTCTGAAGTGGTATAGGGTTTCCTGATTGAAATGCTTGTTTGCAATTTTGCTTTGGGATATTCTGTCTCGCATACTCTGTCTGGAGCACATCTGGATTCTCCTTGGGAACTTAATGCCACATTATTGTTATGCTGGTCTGCGATCAAGCTACAAAATTAGGGAGAGGAGGAGAACGAAAAGAGATGGGAGGCAGCACACACACACACACCCAGCCTGGCCATTCCAGATAAATTAAGCGGTATATAAGTCTTCAGTGTTATTGCTATCTAAGCCATGCAGGCGCAGCGCTTAGAATGCAGTATTGCAGGCTGACTCTGCCCACAGTCAGACGTTCGATTCTCAACCGCTCAAGGTCGACTCAGCCTTCCATCCATCTGAGGTCAATAAAATGAGGACCCAGATTGTTGGGAGGGCAAGATGCCGACTCGGTAAACTGCTTAGAGCAGAGGTCCCCAACCTTTTGGGCACCAGGGACCAGTTCCGTGGAGAAAGGTTTTTTTCACAGACCAGAGGGTGCGTGTTTTTGTGTGCTGCCTGCATCCCACACATGGGGCTTTGCTTGTTTGTGCGGACCAGTTGCTGGCATGCCGCGGCCCAGTACTGGTGCACAGACCGGAGTTTGGGGACCCCTGACTTAGAGAGAGCTATGAAGCACTGTGAAGTGGCATATAAGTTTAAATCAGTGGTGCTCAACCTGTGGGTGGGGACCCCATTTGGGGTCAAACAACCATTTCACGGGGGTCGCCAAACAACGCAGTCTGCCATTTTTCCCCCCCTTTTCCTTAGCTGTGCTCCTCCCTTTTATTCTATTGGCTTTTGAAAGCCAATAGAACAGACTCTCTTGAATAGAGTCTAATTCTATTGGCTTTCAAAAGCCAATAGGAATTGTCCAGGCTGTCTCTGCCCTGCTGAGCCCGCCAAAAGCCCCATTCCGCAAACGGTGCTGCACCAGTTGAGTAGTCCTCGACTTACGACCGGTTGAGTAGTCCTCAACTTACGACCGGTTGGGGATCGCGGCATTAAAAAGGTTGAGAACCACTGCTCTAACTATTGCTACCTAAGCCGTGGCAGCGCAGTGATGAGAATGCAGCATTGCAAGCTAACTCTGCCCACCGCCAGCAGTTCGATCCTGACCGGCTCAAGGTTGACTCAGCCTTCCGTCCTTCCCAGGTCGGTAAAATGGTTGGGGACCAAAGTAAAGGTAAAAAAAAGGGGGGGAACAACCCACTCACCCCCCCCTCCAACTCAGAGGCGGTGCCATTTCTGACTTGCAAAATTCAGATTCCTTTATGGACGGGTCCTCGACCGCACTCCACCCTCCACGGAGCAGCCCCGGTTCCTGTCCGCGCGAGAAGGAGGGAGGGCTCTAAGCATTTCCACGCGGAGAGACGTTGCCCGGCCCTCCTTTCCAGCGTGGACGCCCACCCACCCAAAACAAAGAAAGAAAGAAAAACCACACAAAACTTCTTCCCGGCGCCGCGAGAGTGGAAAGCCGCGCGTTCCCCAATGCGCAGCCGAACGTTTTCGGGGCAAAGCCCGACTCCTCCCGCGCCGCGCAACTGGGAGCCAGAGCGCCCGGAGGGGGCAGCAGAACCCAACCCGCTCCCAGGCCCGCCCCCTCCCGAATGGAGACCCAGCCTCTCAGCCTCCGGGCCGGCCCCCCCACCACCCAGGACCCGGGGGAGGGTGGGGGAGCCGCGCTCGAAGGAGACCCTCCCCCCAAGTTCTCGGGCTTCGCGGGCCAGGGCAGGGGGGGGTCCTTAAGCCCAGGACAGAGGGGGGGGTCCAGGGCAGAGGGGGGATCCAGGCCAGAGGGGGGTCCCTAAGCCCAGGGCAGAGGGGGGATCCAGGGCAGAGGGGGGGTCCTTAAGCCCAGGACAGAGGGGGGGTCCAGGCCAGGGGGGGTCCCAGGGCAGAGGGGGGTCCCTAACCCCAGCACAGAGGGGATCCAGGGCAGAGGGAGGGTCTCAGGGCAGAGGGGGGGTCCCTAAGCCCAGGACAGAGGGGGGATCTAGGGCAAAGGGGGGAATTCAGGCAGAGGGGGGGTCCCAGGGCAGGGGGGGGTCCCTAAGCCCAGGACAGAGGGGGGACTAGGGCAAAGGGGGGAGAAATTCAGGGCAGAGGGGGGGTCCCAGGGCAGAGGGGGGGTCCCGGGGCAGAGGGGGGTCCCTAAGCCCAGGACAGAGAGGGGATCCAGGGCAGAGGGGGGGGTCCCTAAGCCTAGGGCAGAGGGGGGAGTCCCTTCCTCCCCTCCTTCCCTCCCTCCCCTCCGCCGTCACCCCCCCCGACCCCTAACCCGTCCCCTCGCCGCCTTCCCCCGCCCTCGGAGCGAGCCCAGGACGCGCGGGAGACCCCAGACCAGCAGCCGAAGCCCCCTCCACCTCCTCGGCCGCAGCCCGCCCCTCCGCCGAGCGCAGGCCCTGATCGAGCGGCCGAGCCAGCCGCGGCTCCCCGGCCCACTTACCCGCCTTGGCGGAGCGAGGCACCGCCGCCCGCTTGCCGGTCTGCTGGCCTGGCACGGCTCGGCTCGGCTCGGCTGGCCGCGGAAACCGGGGCAGGGCAGGCGGCGCCGGGACGGGCAGGCGGGGAGGGGCGGGGGGCGGGCGGTCCTTCCCCCCCTTCCCCCCCCCCCGGGAGCCAACCCAGCTGCGCGCAGGGCTCGGCCCCTCCCCGCTCCCGGCTGAGTCCCGGGCTGGCTGCGCTCTCGCCTTCGCGGGCTCCCGCCTCCTTCCCGGGCTCCCGTGAGGTCAACCGCTCGGTCCCTCGCTCTTCGGGGGCTCGACCGCGGAGCTTAGCAGCTCCCCAGGCCGGCGGGAAGATAGGGTGGCCGCGATGTCCAGGCGGAGACCCTAGAGAGGAGAGGAAAAATGATGATCCAAGACCTGGAGGCCAAAACATACGAAGAACGGCTGCTGGGATTGGGTAGGTCTAGTTTAATAAAGAGAAGGACGAGGGGGGACATGATAGCAGTCTTCCAGTATCTCAGGGGCTGCCCCAAAGAAGAGGCAGTCAAGTTATTCTCCAAAGCACCAGAAGGCAGGACAAGAAACAACGGTTGGAAACTCATCAAGGAGAGAAGCAACCTGGAATCGAGGAGGGATTTCCTAACAGTGAGGACAGTTAACCCATGGAACAGCTTGCCACCAGAAATCGTGGGCGCTCCATCCCTGGAGGCTTTTAAGAAGAGACTGGACAGCCCTTTGTCTGAGATGGGATAGGTTCTCCTGGTTGAGCAGGGGGCTGGACTAGAAGACCTCCAAGGTCCCTTCCAGCTCTATTCTACTGATGATTAGGGAGCTGGAGGCCAAAACAGAGGAAGAAGGGTTGCAGGAATTGGGTGTGTCTAGTTTAACAAAGAGAAGGACGAGGGGGGACAGGATAGCAGTCTTCCAGTATCTCAGAGGCTACCCCAAAGAAGAGGGGGGGGGTCAAGCTATTCTCCAAAGCACCAGAAGGAAAGACAAGAAGCAACGGATGGAAACCGACCAAGGAGAGAATCAACCAAGAACTAAGGAGAAACTTCCTGACAGTGAGAACAATTAACCAGTGGAACCACCTGCCTCCAGAAGCGGTGGATGCTCCAACACTGGAAGTCTTTAAGAAGAAACTGGACAGCCATTTGCCTGAAAGTGGATGTTTGATGGTATTACAGATCTCTTCGCAGGATGGAAGCAGTTCCTAGTAAGGCTGCCTTTTGCAATTGACTAATAGCGAATTTGTCAATGCCAATGGTTTTCAAGTGGTGCTCCAGTTTTGGGATTGCACCCAAGGAGCCTATCACTATTGGTACTACCCTTGCTTGCTTTTGCCACAGTCTTTCTATTTCTAATTGTAGGTCTTTGTATTTTGTTATCTTCTCCAGTTCTTTCTTGTCTGTTCTGCTGTCTCCAGGCATTGCCACATCCACTATCCAGACTTTTTTGTCTTTCTTATCGACAATTGTTGTTGTTGTTGTTGTTGTTGTTGTTATTATTATTATTATTATTATTATTATTATTATTATTATTATTATTCCTCCAGTGATGGAGCAGACACAACGTCTGGTGGCAAGCTGTTCCACTGGTTGATTGTTCTCACTGTCAGGAAGTTCCTCCTTCGTTCTAGCTTGCTTCTCTCCCTGTTCAGTTTCCATCCTGTTGCTTCTTGAAATCTTCCTTTAATTCAGCCGACTGGTGTCATCAGCAGATCCGAGGCTGCTGACTTTATTTTTGTATTTTTGCACTTTCCAACTTAGCCTTCCTGGGGGTACAGCCTGCTCTTCAGTTAAATCAATCACTCACGCTCTAGAAAGCAGAGATGAAGTATAAAATCGTCTCTATAGATCGGGCAAACAGGAAGAAATGAACAGAATGAAATTGGAAGACCGGAAATCTAAAAGTCCTCATTTAGAAAAAGGAGAAGCCTCATTTGTGGAAATAATTTTGTGCCCGCCAAAGTGGGTGGATCCAGTTTCCCAGGCCTGGGCCAAATTTGATTTAAACCAGAAATAGGACTTGCTTTGTTCCATAGGGTGGTTCCCAGATAATTGCTAAGAGCTACGCTCGAAAAAGGTCTTCTGCAGTCACGCCAGAAGCCTAAGACTGAAAATCAGGCTCCTCAGATGCTGTTTTGTCTATCCTGCTCTATGGAATAGAGAGTTGGTCTCTGACAGAAGGCCACCCAAAGAGACTAGAAGCATTTGAAATGTGGATTTACGGGCGGCTGTTACGTAGAAGCTGGGTTGACAAGATCAGAAATGAGGAGGGGATCAGCTGCCTGAGAAAGCCGAGGGAAATCATCAAAACAATTAAAAAACGAAAATTAGAATATTTCAGACATGTGACGCAACACCCAGAAAAATACAACCTATTCCATTTAATCCTCCAGGGAAAGATCGAAGGCAAACAAGGTCCAGGCAGAAGAAGAACATCGTGGCTTCCAAATCTAAGGGACTGGTTTGGACAAAACTCAGCAGCCCTTTTTCGTGCGGCGGCTGATAAAAACAGGATCGCCAACGTCCGATAACAGATATGGCCCAAGAAGAAGACGAGAACGCTGGGTACTCCTTTGAGGCAAAAAGCCAAAATATACAGGTAGTCCTTGACTTAAGGCCAGTTGCTTAGCAACCGTTCAAACTTATGACAAGCCTCCCCAGAGCTATTTGTGACCCAGTTTCAAAGTTCTGAGGGCTGACCCTCCCCCTCCACCCCAAGGTCATGTGACCACATTTTGGGCTGCATTTACAGGATCCCATGTATGTTTTGTTGTTTTGCTGGAAACCGGTGTTTATTTCTGGTTGCAGGCAAAAAAAAAAAACCCAGAAAAAAACCAAAATGCCCATTGGCTACTACAGTGGTTTTGCTTAATGACTGCAATGTTTCCTTAGCAACTGTGGTATTGACTTAACAACCCTTGCAGAGAAGATGGTAAAATTGGGCACGGTCCTATAATGACCCACGTAACATCTGGCACAATTTACCAGCATAATTCCAGGCTCCATTACGATCATACGTTGAGGGCTGTCTGAACATGGAAAATCTGAAAAGGAAGAGCAGAGAGAAGTGTATTTATTCATGTGTGTGTGTGTGTGTGTTTTCTGAGGTTTTCGCAGGTGTTTGTATGTAGGTCTTTGGTTATTCGGGTTTTCTCCCACGTAAAATTGGAGGTGTCTTGGCAACGTTTCGACGAAGTCCCATTCGTCATCTTCAGGCTAGTGTTTTCAGCTTTGTGCTTCGTGCTCCTCGAAGCACGAAGCTGAAAACACCAGCCTGAAGATGACGAATGGGACTTCGTTGAAACGTTGCCAAGACACCTCCAATTTTACGTGGGAGAAAACCCAAATAACCAAAGACCTACATACACACACACACACACACACACACACACACATATGCTTTTTAGAATCAGCCCTTTTTTTTCCTGTTCTCGAGGCAACTTACAGGCAGGATCTTCCCTGCCTTTCATTCCTCACCAACAACCCTGTGAGGTAGGCTGGCAGAAAATGAAGAGTTCCAGGTCATAGCACGAGTTCTTTGGTCCAATGGGACTTGAATTTGGGTTTCTCTAGAGCAGGGGGTCTTCAAACTCGGCCCTTTTATGACTCGTGGACTTCAACTCCCAGAATCCCTCAGCCAGGCACATTGGCTGAGGAATTCTGGGAGTTGAAGTCCACAAGTCAAGGGTTCTTCAAACTTGGCCCTTTTATGACTCGTGGACTTCAACTCCCAGAATCCCTCAGCCAGCCTGGCTCAGCTTGGAAACCTCTCCCTTTCCCCTCAGCGTGCCTGGCTGAGGAATTCTGGGAGTTGAAGTCCACGAGTCATAAAAGGGCCGAGTTTGAAGACCCCCACCCTGCTGTAGACCCAGCCTGAGTGCACAGAAAGGTCCCATGACCTTCTCTGGAGACCCTGGTTGAGGGGCTGCGAGCACACGTGTGTAACAGGCATTACACCTTCTCCTACTGGGGCAGTCCCCAACTTAACAACAGTTCGTTTATTGACATTTGTGTGGATTCACAATCATGAAACTGTGACCTCTGGTTTGTCTAACAACCCCTCTCTGACTCTCGGAGCTTTGGATTTTGGATTTTCCGCACGCTCCTATTCAAAGCAAAACCACAGGCAAGTGGTGGGTTGTTGTTTTTTAAGAGATTGTTTTTGTTTGCATTCCTTGTCTGTTGTCATCTCCTCAATCTTGAGAAAGCTGCCCTTCCATCACAGCAACTGTGTGTACGAGTGTATAAACCAGGACAGAATCCATCAAATAATCAGCTAAGCCCACTCAGAGCCTTTATTTATTTAGATAATTTATGTCCAGCCTGATTTGGCAAATTCCAAGCAGCTCGTATAAAAATCCCAAATATAAAAAAAATATAATAAGAACCATCGATTGCAGCAATCAGCATCACCTAACTATCCCTTCAAGCCCAAACAGCATTTATTACCTTCCCAAATTATACCGTAATTATCCTGATGGCAGTCAAGTCTTATTCTGTACGTCTTGCAGCCACAAATAATTTTGCAGTGGGTTGTGTTGTTGTTCGTTTTTTGTTTTTTTTTTTAGCTAGATCTGGAGTTGTTAACATCGTGGATAACTGCTAGCTTGGGGTTATCCGCTTTCATTTCCAGATTAAATTTATTCATTACCCTGCTGACCTGGACGAAGGCTGTCTGAAGTTGTCTGAAGGTTGAATCCTTGCAACTGGGGTAATTTTTAAAATTCAGCCTTCAGACAACTTCAGCCAACCTTCAGCCAAGGCTACCTGGGTAATTGAGAATCTCCATCGACATTTTGCTGACCTGGATGTTGAGTTCGCACAGATTTTGGCCTGCACAAATTGGCATCTGTTCCGATTACGGAGGATCGTTTTTCAGTCACTGTAGCCGGAGAATACGGACAACTGCCTACTTTGATTCCTGTCTACATGGCTTTTGAATCTAGTTGATCCAGATTAAGAACCTGTTATTTATCACCTGAGGTAATAATGCCTAACTTGTTAAAGAGGGCGTCATGAAGCTCCTTCAGCAGCCTTGGTCCATAATTCATGGTCAACTATACTTTATCTGTCCATGTGTCCACTTAAGAATTTAGAGTAGAGTAGAGTAGAGTAGAGTAGAGTAGAGTAGAGTAGAATAGAATAGAATAGAATAGAATAGAATAGAATAGAATAGAATAGAATAGAATAGAATAGAATAGAATAGAATAGAATAAGGAGTAGAAGAGAAGAGAAGAGAAGAGAAGAGAAAATAGGATAGAAATATAGAAGAGAAGAAAAGAGAAAGAGAAGAGGATAGAAATATAGAAGAGAAGAGAAAGAGAATAGGATAGAAATATAGAAGAGAAGAGAATAGGAATAGGAATAGAATAGAATAAGGAGTAGAAGAGAAAAAAAGAGAAGAGAAAGAGAATAGGATGGAAAAATAGAATGGAATAGAATAGAATAGAATAGAATAGAATAGAATAGAATAGAATAGAATAGAATAAAATAGAATAGAATAGAATAGAACAGAAGCTGGAAGAGACCTTGGGAGGTCTATACCCTATACCTATACCCTTTCAGACAGGTGACTGTCCAGTCTCTTCTTAAAAACCTCCAGTGATGGAGCACCCATGATTTCTGGTGGCCAGCTGTTCTACTGGTTAATTGTCCTCACTGTCAGGAAGTTTCTCCTCAATTCCAGGTTGCTTCTCTCTTGGGTCAGTTTCCAACAATTGTTTCTTGTCCTGCCCTCTGGTGCTTTGGTGAGTAACGTGACTCCCTCTTCTTGATGGCAGCCCCTCAGATACTGGAACGCTGCTATCATGTCTCCCCTATTTCTTCTCTTCTTTAGACTAAGCCAAACCCAAGTCCGCAGCCGTTCTTTGTGCGTTTTGGTCTCCAGGCCTTGAATTATCTTAGATGCTCCTCTCTGAATTTGAAGAGAAAGTATCAATTTCAATTTGGCTCCCAATGTGAACCCAACAAAACAGCCTTGCTTGCTTTGGCCATGGAATGGTAGGTTTGAATAGAAGATCTAGTGGACATTTAGTCATTCTTCCTGCTCAGATCAAGAATCCACTAAAGTATCTGACGGCGATCCAGCAAGCTCTGCTCTCCTAGAGCGAGAAGGTCCCAGTAGGTCTCCGATCCCAAATCCTCCTGAATCTTTCAACCAGTTTTTCTCGCCCTGCTCACCATTTCAACTGAGGATATATCTACCGCTTTTACATGCAAGCGTCCTGTATCTATAACTACTTTTGTAGACCTCGCTCATATCTCACTTTATTATTCTCTTTTGCAAGCCAAACACGGGTCATTCTTCATTCGTTGGCGCAGATTGCAGGTTTTGTAATCCCAACAAACCACCTCTTCGAAGCTGATCCAGTGTTTCCGGGGCTTGTTTCAAGAGCCCAGCTCAAAAATGGACAGAATCCAGTTCTCACTTAACAAATCACTTAAATAGGAGTCAGCAGTGTTGTGGCAGCTGCCAAAAAAGCCAACACAGTGCTAGGCTGCATTAACAGAGGGATAGATTCAAGATCACGTGAAGCGTTAATACCGCTTTACAAGGCCTTGGTAAGGCCACACTTGGAATACTGCATCCAGTTTTGGTCACCACGATGTAAAAAAGATGTTGAGACTCTGGAAAGGGTACAGAGAAGAGCAACAAAGAGGATCAGGGGACTGGAGGCTGAAACATATAAGGAACGGTTGCTGGAATTGGGTATGTCTAGTTTAATGAAGAGAAGGACCAGGGGAGGCATGGCAGCAGTCTTCCAATCTCTCAGGGTCTGCCCCAAAGAAGAGGGAGTCAAGCTATTCTCCAAAGCGCCTGAAGGCAGGAGAAGAAGCAATGGGTGGAAACTAATCAAGGAGAGAAGCAACCTGGAACTAAGGAGAAATTTTCTGACAATGAGAACAATTAACCAGTGGAACAACCTGCCTCCAGAAGCTGTAGATGCTCCAACGCTGAAGTTTTTAAGAAGAGACAAGACAGCCATTTGTCTGAACTGGTATAGGCCAGTTTCCTGCTTGAGCAGAGGGTTGGACTAGAAGACCTCCAAAGTTAAGGTGACCAATCGTCCTCCTTTATCTGTCCTGTCTTGAAAAGTATCCTCCTACATGTCATCCTTTTCGATATTTGAAGACTAATCGATAAATCTCTGTATTCGATGCCGATCCGATCCGTTGCGTGTGATGTGACGTATTTGTATTTGACACGACGATTCGTCAAGGCTCGGTACAGTGCGGCGAGACGCGATTATGAGACGCGTGCGCTCCGCACAGGAGAATTGTTTTGAGAGAGTGCGCTGCGTGCAAGTGGCTTTGTTTACTTCTTACCGAAACACGACACGGCACACACGCACGCATTAGACTCACTTTTTTTTCCTTCAATTTATTTGTGTCCTCCTCCTCCTTGTAAAACAGTTGGTCACCTTATCCAAGGTCCTTTCCAACTTCCTTATTCTGTTCTGTTACAATCCTGCAGGTTACAGTCCAGTGAAATCTGGATTTCCTCACATATTTCCCTGCTCTTCCTACATATTTATGATGGGAAAACAGGTTATATATTTCTGGTTCAGGCTACTCTGCTTCCCAAGTCACAATGAATTACATATTTTGATGGCAGGCGAGTTTACCATAACCTTACATTGCAAATCTATGAATTCAGGTCAATGGAGAGGGAAGGCAAGCAAGGCTGTAGTTTTTTTTGTTTTGTTTTGTTTTTTTTGTGATGGCCACACAATCCTGATTCCTTCTCTTGAGGCACTGCTCTTAGTCCAATTGATTAGCAACCATCTTTCTTATTTGCATCCAAGATTTTGTAACGCAGAGAAGAGCAACAAAGATGATCAGGGGACTGGAGGCTAAGACATATGAAGAATGGTTGCGGGAATTGGGGATGTCTCGTATAGTCCAGGCCATGGTTTTCCCAGTTGCAATGTAGCGCTGTGATAGCTGGACTATAAGAAAGGCCGAGCGCCAAAGAATGGAGGCCTTTGAACTATGGTGCTGGAGAAGACTCCTGCGAGTCCCCTGGACTGCAAGGCGATCCAACCGGTCAGTCCTAGAGGAGATCAACCCCGACTGCTCTTTAGAAGGCCAGATCCTGAAGTTGAAACTCAAGGATTTTGGCCACCTAATGAGAAGGAAGGACTCACTGGAGAAGAGCCTCATGCTGGGGAAGATGGAGGGCAAGAGAAGAACGGGACGGCAGAGAATGAGATGGCTGGATGGAGTCACTGAAGCAGCAGGCGTGAGCTTCAATGGACTCCAGAAGATGGCGGAGGACAGGAAGGCCTGGAGGAACGTTCTCCATGGGGTCGCGAGGGGTCGGACACGACTTCGCAACCAACAACAACAAGTCTAATGAAGAGAAGGACAAGGGGAGACATGATAGCAGTGTTCCAATATCTCAGGGGCTGCCTCAAAGAAGAGGGAGTCAAGCTATTCTCCAAAGTACCTGAAGGCAGGACAAGAAGTAATGGATGGAAACTCATCAAGGAGAGAAGCAACCTAGAACTTAGGAGAAATTTCCCAAGAATGAGAACAAATAACCAGTGGAATGGCTTGCCTCCAGAAGCTGTGGGTGTTCCAGCACTAGAGGTTTTCAAAAAGAGATTAGACAGCCATTTGTCCACAATGGAATAAGGCCTCCTGCCTTGGGCAGGTGGGTTGGACTAGAAGACCTCCAAAGTCCCTTCCAACTCTTGTTATTCTGAGTTCTATTCTAAAAAAAAATCATTGCAATTGAACTGCAGGCGAAAATGACTTACGGTCCTGTAAAAGCCATAAAACAATGCCTGACAATGTAACCCAGGACACTGTAGGGTAGGAAAAGATGAAAACGGTTGTGTTTATTTATTAAAGGGAGTTCTACGTGCGCTTTATTGTCTGGAACAACAAGATGTTTTCTTAGGCTGTTGCTGCAGCTGAATAGTTTTCTCTTTCACGTTGTCTTCCTGTTCTTTTAAAATCCTATGGGAGACAAAAGTAGATGGAAGGGAATTGTGGGGTTTTTTTTTCCCAAGCTGGACCATCTATTCCACAGGTCTTGAAACTTGGCCCTTTTATGATTTGTGGACTTCAACTGCGCGTGCCTGGCTGAGGAATTCTGGCCGTTGAAGCCCACAAGTCGTAAAAGGGCCAAGTTGGAAGACCCCTGATCTCTTCTATTCTTGTTTCCAGCAGCAGCTCTTAGGAAACATGCATGAAGACCTTGCTTCTCTCTCCAGCATTTTAAATTTGGAGACAGATCGTCTCGGATGCAGAAATACCACGAGACCCCTTTATTTATTATTTATTTTATTTACTTCAAACATTTATAAAGCTGCTTTATCTTTCACCCAACTCTAGGCTGATCATACATCGTTCAGAGATGCGTTCCCCACGAACGCCACAGCCCTCTGAGAGAAAGAATTTCTCCAATTAATCATGAACGAGTGCATTAAAAAGTAGAAAATGATGGAAGGACTTTCTCTGTATGTGCTAAGAATATGTCCAATTGGACATTAACATGAATATTTTCCTGCTGTCCTGAGTGCTCAGTCTGCGATACAGTGAGGTAGGTAGATAGATA